>NC_079166.1:2457423-2594923 GCF_947568905.1 Ostrea edulis
GGATATATCAAATCGACATATGAATGAAAGCTATCATTGTTAATAGACAAAACGTCATCGATATATTTAAATGTCGAATTGAAGGCCACAGCGAGAAATTTTTTCTTCTCGCGTAGCAGTTTTTGAATAAGTTCTGCTTCATATGAATATAGAAACAGGTCATCTAACAAAGGAGCACAATTCGTGCCCATGGGAATTCCAACAGACTGTTGGAAGACCTGATCACCAAAGACCACGAAGATATTGTCAATGAGGAACTCTAGCATATTTTTTATTTCACCTTCAGAGTACTTATGCGTGGAATCAGAGTGGTGTTTTTTTTTTATTTTTTGCAGTCAATAAAATTCCTCTGAAAGATATATTTCTATCATGCGCAATTTTTTTTTAATTCCATTAAAGATTTTTGTAAAAAGCTATGACATCACACGAGGACCGATCAACTTTAAGAATACGCAACAGATAATATTTTTATGACACAAACATGTGTGTCATTAATCTCTGGTCAATGTAAGCCCGACTTGTATAATACCTTCACTCAAAATTGATGTGTAACCCTTTGTTATAAGTTCCTGTATAAATTTATGAAATTAATAGCTGCAGGGATTAACACCCCCCCCCCCAATAAAAATGGACTTCAAAGTAAAATGTCAAAAACTGTATCTATAAACTTTTTTTTTTTAATTTTGAAGTGCCCTTTTGATTATGAAAAAGGAAGTTTCCATCAATATATTACAAACACAAACACATATAAATAATATATTTGCTTTTTAATGATTAAAATCAACTGACTGAATGGAAATAAAAAAGACGTCAAAATTTCATACCCCCCCCCGAAAAAAAAAAAGAATCCGCATAACTGACATGTTATGTTGTATGACGCAATAGCGTGCATAACATCAAACTCTACCATGCGGTGTAGTTCTCCGTGCAGAGGGCGTAAACATTTCAACCCACAATAGTACTTAACTTTATGATCAACCAAAATCTACATCCTGCGATACAATCTTAAAGAATGCAGCCAACCCTTTCAATTCCTAAACTTAATGATGGGCATGAGATCTTTGTTTCTACAAGATTAGGATTTTATGAAAACCAGAAATGTTCACCAAAAAATCAACTGTCTTGGATGTGTAAAGTCATTAGCCTGTCATATCATTATCAATAAAACCACAATTAATATCCCAATCCAAACAGAGATTCACAGAGACAATCGATTATTCCTTACTACATTGTAGGTCAATAATAATTTCATCTAATACCCCAAAATGGGTCAGAAAAACTCTGAAAAGAAGCCATGTAGTGTTTGCAATTCATCAAAACGCATTCGCATCTTCTTCCTTCTGACACTAATCAGCGACTCTAATGTGACTAGGTCCTGCTAATTATCACAAGCTTTACACAGAAATTATTAAGGCTAGACCACCTTATCATGAATACGAGTTCAAGGTCGGAAAGAGTGATTAGTCTTAAGCAGAATAAGTTACGTAAACACAATTTTTGTCCAATCTCACCTCATTTTTCTGTGCCTGATTTGGAGTAATCTTTATGTTTACGAGTAATCTTATCTTTAAAAAAATTAACAAATACTGTTTATTTTCAAAAATATTGTTATTCTAAAAATTAGAAGGTCAATTTGAATCTCCTAAGAATGTTTTATTAGGTATCATAGCATGCATCAAATTAGTTCTGCAGCTAGCACCAAATCACAGCAAAAGTTCCATGATGAGAAAAGGTCCAGAAAACTAATTGACCTAGCTACTTTTAACCCTAAAGTAGGTCAAGGTGCACCAATATCAAGTTGAAATGTGATCTGATTATGTATTTTTCAGAATCAGGGCCGGAGAAAATATGAATTCTTTTTTTTTGTGGCAAAACCTTATTCATAATGAAAAAAATCTGGAAAACTGTTTGACCTGCTATTACCCATAAAGTAGGTCATGGTGCACCAATCCAGCTGAAATGTAAACTGATTTTATATTTCTCCGATAGGAAGCTTGTAATTAAATTTCAGGGCAATCTCTGTATCTGTAACAAAAACAAGGTTTTTCTAAAAAGAGGCCAAAGGGCCACATCGCTCATCTGAGTTACCTTGGCCCATATTTAAAGATTTTCCTTATATATTGGCATGTAAAACTTTTATCCCTATTGTGGCCCCATCCTGTCCCGGGGGACATAATTTTTATTGAATCTGCACTATGCCAGGAAGCTTTCATGTAGAACTGTACTTTCATGGCCCAGTGGTTCTTGAGAAGAAGATTTTACATATAAATTCGTATGAAAAATTTTGATCCTCTATTGCGGCCCCAACCTACCCCCAGGGGTCATGATTTTAACGAAATTGAATCTGTACTATGTCAGGAAGCTTTCACTGAAATTTCAGCTCTTCTGGTCCAGTGGTTATTGAGAAGATTTTTAAATTACCCCTCCCTAATTTTGCAATTTTGTGATTATCTTCCCTTTGTTGGGGGCATGATTCTTCATTTGAAGAAAACTCCCTTCACCCAAGGATGCTTTGTGCTATGTTTGGTTGAAATTGGCCCTTTGGTTTTGGAGAAGATTTTTAAAGATTTTTTCTATACATTAGCATGTAAACTTTTGATTCCCTTTTGTGGCCCATCCTATTCCTGGTGCCATGATTTTAACGAACTTGAATCTGCACTATGTCAGGACGCTTTCCTGTAAAGAGGTATAGCGCTTTTACTGACGAAACGGCCGACTCAGAAATGTAAAGGGAAAACACTGGTTTCCAATAATAGACTGGCGGGTTATTTTTAAATATAAGGCCAACGTTTTTAATGTTTCGTTAACCAAGATAAATAACTGCCACACTTTAGCATTACTGACATTTATACGAGTCGTTCTTTAATCAATAAACCATGTTCCTATGTAGAATTATGAACAGCACAATATTTTCATAGGTGCATTCATATCACACAACAACCCTTTTACATGGCATTACTTAGCTCACTGTCTTTTTCTGACATGGCTGCAGCACCTTTAAAAGATTTCATCAGTTCATTTGCTTTTGTTTGATAATTCGAGTGTTTAGCTTTGGCTAAATATCATATGACACATGAGTTTTTATATTTACTTTTGAGAAGTTAAACTGTATAATAGTTCTTTTCCTTCCTTGACCTATTTTTACTTATTAAATGTTGTGCATTTGTGTCCTTTTTCTTGTAGTATTTGTGTAGCGTTTCGTCAGACACATTACGGTTTGAAAATCATGTGCACATCGGAACAGGGTAGTTAAACAAACGGAACTACATTGATCTTGGAATGAATTCCTTTTCTTTAAATCGGAACTTGCAAATATTAGAAGTTATTTATGATGAAAATGACTAATATTGTTACAATATATGTATCACATTTATAACACACACCCTCAAGAAAACGACCCCCCCCAAAAAAAACACCTGAAAAGCAAAAAAAAAAAAAAAAAAAAAAAAATGACATGTTTGTCAGTCTGCTAAATCCTCAAGGTAAATTTTGAGAACGATTTTGGTTATATTTTAGCCATTTTCAACAAGAGGGCCACCTTAAATGGACTTATGTAAACTAATACTCAAGTAAAACAAATTCAGTGTTTTATTTCTGGTTTAGGGTGGCCTTTTGCAACAGTTTGCAATTTTTATGCCCATTACGTTACATCTACTATATACTCTATATAATCACGGTGACGTTTATGCTTATCAAATAAAACTACTATCAACATATAGACATCTTTATTGAGTAATTTGCGTAAACACAGGTATACACTGACATTGTATAGCAAAATATTTGTAAAAAATGATATTCAAGAAAAAAGTATTTATGTCGGAGAAATTGCAAACCAAGTGTGCTATACTTCTTTGTACTTTCCTAGCACAGTGGTTCTTGAGAAGATTTTTAATGATTTTCTCTATGAATTTGTATGTAAAATTTTGATCCCCTATTGTGGCCTTATCCTACCCCCGGAGGCCATGGTTTTAACAAATTTAAATCTCCATTATTTCAGGAAGCTATCATGCAAATGTAAACCTCTTTGGTCCAATTATTTTTGAGAAGACGATTTATATATATATATATATATATATATATATATATATATATATATATATATATATAGAGTATGTAAAATGTATATTAGTATGTAAAACTTTGATCCCCTATTTTGGCTCCATCCTACCCCCAGGACAATTATTTTTACGAACTTGAATCTGCACTATATCAGAAAGCTTTCTTGCAAATGTAAACTTCTTTGGCCCATTGATTCTGGAGAAGAGGATTTTAAAAAAAACATAATTCTATATATTAGTATGTAAGACTTTGATCCCCTATTGTGGCCACATCCTACCCTCAGGGGGGATGGTTTTAATAAACTTAATGACTCTGCACTATATCAGGAAACTTTCATGTCAATTTGTACTTTGAAGGGGACATGACCCTTCATTTAAACAAACTTGAAAGCCCGTCACCCAAGGATGCTGTTGGCCAAGTTTGGTTGGAATTGGCCCAGTGGTTCTGGAGGAGAAGACGAAAATGTAAAAAGTTTACAGACAGAAGGACAGACGACGGACAACAATCCGAAAAACTCACTTGAGCTAAAAAGTGACACCACCTTGACCTTGAGAAACAATAGTCATCCTCCTCTTGACTTAAAGTGTATGTGTACCAAGTTTGATGGTCCTAGCCCCTATAGTTCAGTAGGTATTTTGACTATAAGATATTGTAGATAGATACTACAACCTTCACAAATAATAGGCATCTTCTCATCAAGGTGATCAACTGTACCAAGTTGTAAGATCCTGGAGCTTACGGTTCATTTTTGCCTACAAGGTCCAGACAGATGGAGCCATACCATAATACATTCCGTCTTTGACAATTAGCGTATACAGATACAGACACAAACAACTATATTATCATCCTATCAGTGATTAAGTAGTAAATTGTATTCTTCCAAATTGTGTAATCGAGTATATAACCTCGAACACGTTTAGTATCGAGTATATAACCTCGAACACGTTTAGTATCGAGTATGTAACCTCGAACACGTTTAGTATCGAGTTTATAACCTCGAACACGTTTAGTATCGAGTATGTAACCTCGAACACGTTTAGTATACCAGTTCTGCTCTTTACTACACCTTGGAACAAAGTAACTTAATTGGAGTAACCTGGAACGATTAATCCTACGCTACCATTAAATTGACTCATTTTAAGTATTTCAATTGATTAGATTTTTTCCTACCACATCCTACCATTATAATAACTATTTTTTGCCATTATTTAAACTTAGAAATCATTATTTTAAAAAATAAAATCAACATCATATTGTTTCAATTGAAGCCTGTACCAAGCGGATTCACTCACTTGGATTTTTCATGAAATATTATGACAACGCAAAGTTGAAGCAGTAAATTACGGGTAGACAAGTTCAACCTTTCTACAATAAACATAATTGATCAATGAAACTTGAAAGGTTTATTGATTATAGGAAATATATAAAATTTACAAACTTAGTGAAACCTGAGCAAATGATCCCATATAGAATAGAACAAGATAATTATAAATAGCTGATTGTATCTATCTATCTATCTATCCATCCATCCCTCTCTCTCTCTCTCTCTCTCTCTCTCTCTCTCTCTCTCTCTCTCTCTCTCTCTCTCTCTCTCTCTCTCTCTCTCTCCCTCCCTCTATATATCTATCTATCTATCTATCTATCTATCTATGTATCTATCTATCTATCTATATATATATATAAGGAAGTCATATACAATAGTTGAAACAGGGAAGTAGCCTTAAATTAAACTAGATAAAGTGGGATTTCCCACTCTTGAAAATACCCACATAACTATCAATGGACTCTCCTAGTTTTACACCGCAAATGTAAGTAACAAATGACATGAAATCAATTATGAATCTAATGGAAATTCATTCTAAATTGAAAACTATAATTCTATCTCATCATAAAAGTTTTACTTTATAGCTACTGTGTTTATTTTGTCAGTGAAACAGGTATACAACATATGTCAGAGTCCGTGTTTATGGGACTATGTCATATAGTGGGGACCTCACAACAGGTCACATTACGGAGAGATATGATAGATATTTTCGAGATGATGAGGAATAAAGTAATAACAAGTGATAAGTGGATATGGAGTGGAAGTCACAAAGAAGGGTTCAGAATGAAGGGATTTGATGTGGATTTTATGAATTGGTTTAACATCCATCCAGTGATCTGGAACTTATCTCAGACCGAGTTTTACAATGTACACAGACAATTCCCGATTCTCTCTGTCTCTTCTGAAAGTCCACCCGGATTTACTTTACTTCGATTACTGACACCAAGAGCAGAGAGCAGAAGTATCTCAGCATTAGTCACAATGAATGGTGGATTTTATATATCTAGCTCTAAGTACAGAGAGATTACATGTTCGCTTGTAGTGCCCAACTCTACATTGCATGGTCCATGTGGCAGTGTCGTCTTGGGAGGATTAGTAGAACATGATACCGCTTCCTGTTTTGCTTGTGATTTTTGGTTTCCTTCTGCCTCCTCATGGATAGACAGATGTCACACATAGCCCCAGCCACAAGTTGTTAGGGACATAGTCAGAAGTGGATGTCACTTTGTAGCAATAGGACACAAATTAGGAAATCATGAAAGCAATGAATGGAGAATTTCATTTTCTCTGGCAGAACAAAAACTTGTGTACTCAATGAACCACTGTCAATTCTTAACTTACGGTTTGCTGAAGTTATTCTTAAAAGAAGTCATTAACAATGGATTAGGTGATGATGAGAAATTACTGTGTTCCTATCACATGAAGACAGCTGTTTTCTGGATGATTCAACAAAACACAGTACCTAACTGGAGTCCACAGAATCTCTTGAAATGTCTCTGGTACTGCTTTAAACTCATCCTTAAATGGGTGTATGAGGGAGTCTGTCCCAACTTTTTCATTCCAGAAAACAACATGTTTCTCAGTAATATTCACGGAGAAGCACAAAGCAGATTATTTGTTCGACTGTTTGGGTTTTATGAAAAAGGTTTAGCATCACTGCTACACAGTCCCTCCCTCAGGTCATATATTGTAAATGTGCTTGAAAATCCCAGACTCAGTATTTGTACGGATGAACATACTATGCTATCTGAGATTGATTTTGATAGAGAAATGTTCACAGAGATATATAAACTTAATGCACCACTCTCACCAGACCTCTGCCTCAGTATGAAACACTTAAACACAGTAGAACAGTTGACAGTCTCACCCCTGACACAGTATCAAGTTGTCATGTTACAGGTACTTACAGCCTCCATCCATCACAAAGCTGCTTTTACATTACAAAACATGTACTGCAGCACCACTGAAAACAAGCTGATGTATATTGCTGATAGAAGGTCCTGTCACATGTTGAAAATCACAGCCAAGTTTGGGTGTATTTCTGACAGGTTGTACGTCGCAATGTATTATTACAAGACACTCAGATACACAGAAGCTTTGTCTGTGATAGAGATGACAAAGGTCAACTTAGCACAGCCATATGTGATGTATAATGGGACAGTAGACAGAGAGGTATACCGAGGCTGTAGGGGGACAGTCCTGGTCTACAAAGTTAAGACATGCTGTAGCATGGAATATCAAATTAGAAACCAAAATCATTTATAGCAATGAATTAATGACAGAGCAGGGTGTTTCCTTACAAAACCAGCACCCAACATTTCTTATCCCACCCTTAGTTGTGCTACACATGCTGGAGTTTTTGTGTTACAGACATATTGACACAATGAGAGCACAAACAGCTCTTAATGATCTACAGGTCCTAGTTCACCATGATCAGGGGGTGTATGTAAGTGTGCGCTTAAGAGAAATATCATGGCAGATCCTGGGTATCTGTCAACAGATATCGGGGAACCTCCAGGCTGCTCGATACTCCTACCAACAATCACTCAGACAATTTCCGCTCCATCAAATACAAAGTGCTACACTAATGAGAATACGTGAACTCCAATAATGACAGTGTAGCTCATAAGCCTTTAACTTCTGAATGACTGTTTGAATCATCAGTAAAATAACTGTAATTAAGGAGATTCCAGATGTTATTAGTTACTGAATGTGTTAATTGAAGAGATTTCAGATGTTATTAGTTACTCAATGTGTTAATCAAGGAGATTTAAGATGTTATTAGTTACTCAATGTGTTAATCAAGGAGATTTCAGATGTTATTAGTTACTCAATGTGTTAATCAAGAAGATTTTAGATGTTATTAGTTACTCAATGTGTTAATTAAGGAGATTTCATATGTTATTAGTTACTGAATGTGGATTAGATATGTTGTTAGATTTATGCAGATTTGTTTTATCTATGTCTAGTCAGTTCATCAGTCCACATGACAAGTAAATGTTTTGGAATCTTTAATCAAAGTACATTCAGTAATTTAATATTTAAACATAGTCACATTTTTGGGGAATTCAAGACTCCGAAATGGAGATTGATTGATTGATTGTATCTTGCTTAACGTCTCGCTCGAGAATTTTTCACTCATGGAGACGTCACCAATACCGGTGAAGGGATTCAAATTTAGGCCTATGCTCGGCGCTTACGGCCATTGAGGAGTGAGAATTCTTTAGCGTGCCACACCTTCTGTGTCACGGGTCATGCGTTTATAAGGTCATCTCCGAGGACCCGTGACATTCACATCTGATGTCGAGCGTTTGGCGATGGAACTGTCACTATCTGTTTTAACGACTTGGGTCTGTCGGGGCCGGGATTCGAACCCTGGCCTTCCGCATGCGGGGCGAACGCTCTAACCTCTCGGCCACCGCGGCGGTCCGAAATGGAGAAAGTTTGACATCGATATAAATCTAAATTCACAAAACTGTGTCAATCAATTTACTTTTCATTTAATAAACTTTCATTGTATATTGTTTAATGTCCCACTTAAAAATATTTCACTTGTATGGAAACGTCACCAATGCCGGTGAAGCGCTGCAAATTTTAAGCCTATGCTCTATACTTACGGCCTTTAAGCAGAGAGTGATCTTTATCGTATCACACCTGCTGTGACATGGGACCTCGGTTTTTGCGGTTTCATCTGAAGGACCGTCCGCCCTATTTAATCGCCTCTTACATGTACGACAAGCAAGGGATATTAAGGACTTATTCTAGATCTAACCTGGATCCACACGGGACTAAACAATTTTTAAGGTAACCAAAGAGCTCACATTTGACATAGTGCCTTATCATAATTATCTTCCTATAATGTGCATTGGAACATATGTACCCTAAAATCTAACATAAAAAATTTCATACACAAACAAGAGGTCCACATTGCCTTATCAGTCACCAGAGTATTAGTTAAAAGTATCACTAGCTCAAGGGCTATGAAACCTAGAACAAATATATTCTGCCTATATCTAAGCTAAATTTTAA
Organism: Ostrea edulis; assembly: GCF_947568905.1. Lineage (NCBI taxonomy): Eukaryota > Metazoa > Mollusca > Bivalvia > Ostreida > Ostreidae > Ostrea > Ostrea edulis. The sequence goes on from NC_079166.1 coordinate 2,466,836, forward strand.
TATTCAGGAACAGTATATAATAAAATGACTATTCTTAAAACTTAAATTATTCTCCCCAAAAGGTGCCTATTCAGATGAAAGACTTTACATAATAAATGTGACATAATTAACACGATATGAATAATTTGAACCTGTTCTAAAGTCAAAACCTGGGGTTGCAAACTTCACAATTTTGGTCATCTTTTCCTGCTTAATAACCTAAATATGCATTTAGTTTTTATACCATATTAGTCTGATAGACGAAACAGACAATAATCGCTATAATATGGCCCCTTAACTTAGCCATAGAAATAAATCTTTAACGAAATAAAACTGTCTGTGCTTTCAATGCAAACAGTGAAAAGTTCAGGTTGAAAATGGCTGCTAAATTGCTTCAAATGTCTATAAATTCTTGATAAAAAGATAGCCATGCAGTTAATCTCCAGTCAATCTAACCCCCAATCTCCAGTCAATCTAACCCCCAATCTCCAGTCAATCTAACCCCCAATCCCCATTCAATCTAAGCCCCAATCTCCAGTCAATCTAACTCCCAATCTCCAATCAATATAACCCCCAATCTCCAGTCAATCTAACCGTCAACCTAACCCCCAATCTCCAGTCAATATGACCCCCATCTTCAGTCAATATAACCCGGATCTCCAATCAATATAACCGGAATCTCCAGTCAATATAACCCTCAATCTCCAATCAATATAACCCTCAATCTCCGGTCAATATAACCCCAAATCTCCAGTCAATATAACCCAAATCTTCAATCTCCCATATAATCCCCAATTTCCATACTATCTCCAACTTTGGATCCAATACTGTATCAATATGTATGCTTCAAAGTATGCAAAATATGACATGAAGACGAAGCAGAGACAGAGATATCTTTAAACCACAATATGAGTACGTCATCTACAACTGCACTCCAAAGTTTCCACCCTTAAATATTACTAAAAGATAAATCTGATATGCTACAGGTTATCAGATGAATAAAAATTAAATATGTCCACCATTTCTAGTGATCCAATAAAAGTGTTTTACAGTGATAAAAAATGTAGGACTCAATAATGGAACTCGGAAAGTTCAAAGAACAGCGAGTCAATCAGAAGATTAGAAGAGCAATACTTTATAGGATCTTTTCACCTGCAAACAATGTGTCAATAGCAAGTAACTATGGAGATATTAAGTAATGAATGAGAACATTTTCATGGAATCAAAGTCAATGAGGTCATGCCACAGCTACCAATACATTTTTAGAATAGCATATTAGTTTTTAAGCCATTTTGAATTAAGATTTTGTGTTTCATTACTTCACACTATTGCAGTACATTGAAACAAACCCTGAAGTGTTTTATTACAATAATTGCAGGGAATATGGTATGAAACGATTCTTCCATGGCACACTGAACAATGTACATGGAACAATGAACAGTGTGCATGGAACACACGGCACAAAACGCTGCCCGCTTTGTGAACAGTTGATGTCTGCACAAAACAGTAGACATGGCTTGAGGGGGGGGGGGGGCATATTATTTGGTTCTTTCTAGAGGTGGTTTAGATTCGTAACAATTTTAATATCAAAATGATAAATCCTTTTTATATAAAACAAGAGGCATATGGGCCACATTGCTCACCCGAGTCACCTTGGCCCATATCTGAAGAATTGCCTTATATATTTATTTCGGATTTCAAACATTTCGGTTTAGCATCACTGAAGAAACATTATTTGTCGAAATGCGCATCTGGTGCATCAAAATCGGTACCGTATAAGTTTTACATGTAAAGCCTTAGTCCCTATTGTGGCCCCAACATACCCCTGGAGGCCATGATTTTTACAAACTTGAATCTGTACTATGTCAGAAAGCTTTCATGTAAATGTCAACTTCTTTGACCCAATGGTTCCTGAGAAGAAGATTTTGCAAAATTTCCCCTATATATCTGTATGCAAAACTTTGATCCCCTATTGTGGCCCCAACCTACCACCGGGGGCCATGATTTGAACAAACTTGAATCTGCACTATGTTAGGAACCTTCCATGTCAATGTAAGCTCTTCTGGTCCATCAGTTCTTGAGAAGAAGACTTTTAAACATTTTCTCTATTTATTTCTATGTAAAACTTTGATATCCTATTGTGGCCCAACCTACATGTACTCCGGAGGCTATGATTTCTTCAAACCTGAATCTGCACTTTGTCAGGAAGCATTCATGTAAATCCTAGCTCTTCTGGCTCAGTGGTTCTTGAGAGGAAGATTTTCCCTATATATTTCTATATAAAACTTTGATCCCCTATTGTGGCCTCATCCTACCCCTGGGGGCCATGATTTGAACAAACCTGAATCTGCACTATGTCAGGAAGCTTTCATGTAAATATCAGCTCCTAAGTGGTTCTTAAGAAGAAGATTTTTAGATGACCCTACCCTAATTTTGGATTTTTGTGATTATCTCCCCTTTGAAGGGGGCATGGCCTTTCATTTGAACAAACTTGAAAACCCTTTACCCAAGGATGCTTTGTGCCAATTTTAGTTGAAATTAACCCAGTGGTTCTGGAGAAGAAAATCAAAATGTGAAAAGTTTACAAAGACGACGCCGACAGACAACGGACAAATTTTGATCAGAAAGCTTTCTTGAGCCTTAGGCTCAGGTGAGCTAAAAAGGTCAAGAAAGAAATTATCCATTTTGAAATGATCATTCATGTCTGACATAAGGTATATTACTTCTTTTTAATCATTAATAATACATCATTTTAAAATAATTGCCGGAATTCCCATAAAATGTCCACCTTTCCCAGATCCCTTAGCGGAATAACCTGCATGGTTAGTAAGTCTCTAGGGGTGTGACTTGAATTACATGCATGGTCAATAAGTTTCTAGGGGTGTAGCTTGAATGACCTGCATGGTCAGTAAGTTTTAGGGGTGTGGCTTGAATGACCTGTATGAACAGCAAGTTTCTAGAGGTGTGGCTTGAATGACCTGCATGGTCAATAAGTTTCTAGGGGCGTGGCTTAAATAGACTGCATGCTTCTATGGACATGCCTTGATCTGATCCAGAATGATTCTAGTACAAACATTTTGCATAGAACTTGAACTAGCCACCGCCGCAAACTGCATAGAACACTGAACATCTTTGCAGCGGTGGTCTAGAAGTTTGAGCGTTCGCTTCGCATGTGTAAGAACAGGGTTTAAATCCCAGCCCCGACAGACCTAAGTCGTTAAAACAGGTAGTGACAGTTCCACCGCCAAACGCTCAGCATTAGGTGTGAATGTCACGGGTCCTCGGAGATGAACGTAAAAAGGTATGGTCCGTGTCACAGTAGGTATGACACGCTAAAGAACCCTCACTGCTCAATGGTTGTAAGCGATGAGCAATTAAGGCCTAAATTTGACGCCGTTCACATGTCTTGGTGACGTCTCCATAGTGAAAAATTCTCGAAAAAGACGCTAAACAAGATATAATCAATTAATCAATCAATCAATCTTCGCTAGCCAAGGGTTTACGATCCGCTTCACTGAGAAGATGAACACTGAAGGAATTGTTTGATATGGTGAAGGATTTGCCCAGAATGGTGAACAGTTTGCACAGAATGTTGAACAGTTTGCAAAGAACAATGGTTTGCATATAGAACAAAATGGAACACGTTGGGGGTGTTACAGCATGCTTCAGGGGCTGGAGTTGATGAATGACTTTTTAGCCACAAATTGGACCACAGAAGATGATGTGTTCAGCTACTATGAAATAAAAGACTATTTCTTGATTATACTATTCTACACAATAATCTTGAATTTCAACATGCTTTCTGATCTCTTGTAATACTGAACATCTTTTCAAAATTAAATTAAGAACAATCAAGAAAAATCAAAACGAAAATAGTAATCCTAATATACAACAATTTTTATAGACAAACATCGATTCTGAGTCAATTTTCTGTCACCCACTTGAATCACAACCATAAGCAACAGAAAAGCTGCTATTTTGACTTGTTTTGCCCATTTTGTCGCATTTGGAGCTTTCTAACGCTGGTGAAAAGTACATATGGTCAGAGTGACAGAGCCGAGTGTAAATCTTGTGACTATAACAAGCAATTCCATCTCTCACAATGTCGGCACCCTGGTGGATGACCGTAATGTCGATCACGTCTCAAATAGTTTCAATTACAGCACCAAATGTATTTTTGAATGTACAAATGTATTTACAGGATAGTGTTTTCGATGTAACATGAAAGTATGTATATCTATTTATAGTATTGCATGTATACTACACATTATACAAACATAGTAGTTGCCAATGACACTGGAAATTGCAAAAATCAAAACCCCGTCAACTAGTTGCATCTGAGACAGATGATGGTTTTCCTGGGGTGGTATATTTCCACTGTTGCTCTCGACTACAGTACATGCAAGGTTTGATTTATGCTCATAGTGACATTCTGTAAGGAATCATTTCATGAAACACAGCGACCCCGTGTGTACATGTATCGTACTGTACTAATGTTACCGCGAATAATTAAGTTGTCTTCACATTGATCAGTGTATACTGTACGTACATATATGTATATATTAATCAATTGTACATACATGTATATATTAATCAATTGTACATACATATCTACAGATATAATTTATTATATAATTGCTTTACGAAAGGTGAAGATAACGAACATTTTTGGGACACGGGGGACATAAATTGTAAATGTCAGGACTCCAGCACCCCTGGGACCCTAGGGGCAGGGCGAAAAATGCCCAAAATTGACCAATTTTCAAAAATATTCCTCTCAAAAACTGCACATGTGTAAGAAAAACTAAATCCATAGTTATGTAGACCAAGAAGGCCTCTACCAAAATTACGTATTAATTAAATTGCATTAGATTACAGGGGTAGGGGTTCTGACCACAGCGTGGGACCAAACTTGGTATATAGTGTTTATGTGTAAAGCACATAAATAACATCTTCTTTAGTTCTATTGATACTAAATTGAATCTAAATATATATTTAGAAAAAGCAGGTAGTTCTTTACCAAATTTGTAAATTTGATGATCCCAGGGGAGGGGTTTGGGATCAGGGTGGGGACAAAACGGTCAATTATTACAGACCCTGAAGCGTGCTACTATATCTCCAAAACGTTTCGTTTCGTTCCGTGCAAACCGTTCAGCGCTTCGTGCAGACCGTTCAGCGTTTCGTGCAAACCGTTCACCGTTCCGTGCAAACCGTTCACCGTTCCGTGCAGACCGTTCACCGTTCCCTGCAGACTGTTCACCGTTCCATACAAATTGTTTCGTGCAAGAATCATTCCGTGCAGGATCAAGCCACGCCCATAGAAACGTGCAGATCATTCAAACCACGCCCATAGAAACGTGCATATCGTTCAAACCACGCCCTTAGAAACATACAGACCGTGCAAGTCGTTTCGGCATGGGATGCAGGTAAACATTGTTGGGAATTTGACCAATTATTTCAAAATGTCTCTAAGACGGGCTTTCAACAGTGAAAATCTGCAAATAATCGAAAGAAAACAGTTTATTATAAAACCACCAGGCAGAGCAAAATCCGATACCATTTTCTCACCCTTGGTAGTTTCTAGCAAGTGTAGAGACATGTATATCTCTGCCCTCGTTATGTTTTTATTTTTATTTGTATATAGGAATAATTTATTTCTCTTGTTACATTTGTATGATCAAGTTTCTCCTTTTAAATAAAAATATTTTCATCAAAATCGTTTATCGGAACTGTCTGCATAATGCGAAGACCGACCTGTATAACTTGTATATTTTACGCAAATTTAAGGTCCTTTTTTACCACAATAGAGATCAGCTAATCCGTGTATTTGAAATTAACATTCGTACAGAAGGTAGGAAAATCGACGGGGGCAATTGAAATATGACAAAAGAGGTGTTTATATCTTTTGTCTCTCGAAAATGAATGCAGTTTTCTATAGGTTTAAAATCGAGGCAAATGCAACAATCTAATTAAAATTGGATGTTAGATCCTCTCGCATATCTGTTGATCATTACTGTAGTTTGTCATTATTTGTTTTATTTATTCATTTACATTTGTATATGATTTATTTCTCAATCTATTTCAATTATATTGTGATTGTTTCCTTTTTGTTTTGTATTTTTCCTTCTTATCCAAGATGACAGGTTCTTATCAATTGGCTAATTCTATGTCTAGATGCACCCCCCTTCCACCCGAGAATATGTTCCAATCTTACGAGAATTTTTAAAATCATTTTTATCTGTTGTCATACACGTATGTGTTTATTCCAACGTGCTCGTAAGTCATTAAACTATTCCTTGTTTAAACTAACCTCAGGATGAAACAAATAATGCCGAAAACAATCAAAGCGTGCAGGTCATGCCTAGCGTTTCATGCAGACCGTTCACAACCCTCTCCCCCCCCCCCCCCCCCAAATATTTTAATCTTTCCTGACGAGAAATTTCTTTAAATCATTCTATCTGTTTTCATTCACGTACACATGTATATAAAATGTATAGGTTTATTCAACATCTGTCTTTGGAAAGAGGCCTGGAATATACAAATTGCAAATGTATTTTAATGACACTCAGAATGAATGTACAAAAATAGCGAAACAGACGCGACCATTTCATATTCAGTTTCAATGAATTTAATAGAGCAATGAATCAATAAAATCTGATTAATCAATATTCCGTGACGATATAATTTTGGCGTATTTTTCTTTTATTTCCAAAATTAAAAAAGAATTCATTTGTTTTCATTCCAACGTGTTCATAATGTATTGATCTAATAAGCAAAAATGAAATTTACTGCATCGTACATAAACAATCATTTTAAAATGAATCATTATCATTTCTTTCTCAACACTTTTTAAATATCTAGAATACTGCAATTCTATTGAATTTATTTGAAGCAAATAATACCGAAAACAAAAAATCAAAGCGTGCAGGCCACGCCTACCGTTTCGTGCAGACCGTTCACCGTTCCGTGCAGACCGTTCAACGTTTCTTGCAAACCGTTCACCGTTCAGGGTCTGTAAATGTGTGAACAATAGATATTTCTAACTTCTTGATAACTATCATTCCAGTTATTTTCAAATTTAGCATGTAGCATCTTTGGAACAAGGGGAACATACATTGTAAATGTCAGGACTCCAACACCCCTGGGGCCTTAAGGGCAGGGCATAAACTGCCCAATATTGACAAATTTTCAAAAATCTGCACATGTGCAAGAAAAAACTAAATGCATAGTGATAAAGACCAGGATAGCCTCTACCAAAATTGTAAATTTCATGATCCCCAGTGTAGGGATTCTGACCCTAGGGCGATTTTGTATATCGATGACGTTTTGTCTATTAACAATGATAGCTTTCATTCATATGTCGATTTGATATATCCCTGTGAGCTCGAAATAAAGGACACCACAGAGTCGTTCACTTCTGCTTCATACTTAGATATTTTATTGAAAGTAGACATTAATGGCAAACTGACAACTCAAGTGTATGACAAACGGGATGATTTCAGCTTCTTCATCGTCAACTTCCCATATTTATGTAGCAATATTCCATTATCCCCTGCATATGGTGTTTATATATCTCAACTGATTCGATATGCAAGAGCTTGTTCTGCGTATAGTCAGTTTTTAAATCGAGGTAAGCTACTGACAAACAAGTTGATGGTACAGGGATTTCAACAGTCTCGATTGAAGTCAGCATTTCGCAAATTCTATGGTCGTTATAACGATCTACTTCGTCAGTACAACCTCGCATTGGGTCAAATGCTGTCTGACGTGTTTCATACCGATTGTTAAGCCGTTCTTGGCACACTGATTTTGACTGCGGATAACTCCGTTTACCTGATCAGGATATAGGGCTCACGGCGGGTGTGACTGGTCAACAGGGGATGCTTACTCCTCCTAGGCACCTGATCCCACCTCTGGTGTGTCCAAGGGTCCGTGTTTGCCCAACTATCTATTTTGTATTGTTTATAGGAGTTATGAGATTGATCACTGTTCGTTATCTTCGCCATGCATATGATAATGTTCAAGAAATGAAACAGAAAGGTATCAAAGGTAAAACATGATGACAGGGGATGCTTACTCCTCCTTGGCACCTTATCCCACCTCTGGTGTATCCAGGGGTCCGTGTTTGCCCAACTATCTATTTTGCATTGCTTAAAGGAGTTATGAGATTGATCACTGTTCGTTATCTTCACCTTTCATTTATCAAGAAGTTAAAATGTTCAATTGTTAACACACGACACACGTCGCACAATGACTGACGACAACAAATTGCATTGAAACCCAAGTCCTATACAGGTCTGTATCATGATCCTATAATCTAGCCCCATGGGGGTCATGACCCAATTAATTAAACTCAATAAATGATGGTGAGAAAACATGTCATGCTTTATAATCCATGCACATATTTTACATGCATGACCCTGCTGTCCTGGAGAAGATAAAGATTTTTAAAAGAATTTCATCTGATATATCCATATATTATCTAAGATTTGATCACCAATTCTACTTCCTCCCTAGCCTTAGGATCCATAATCAGAAGGGGAAAAAATTGAATCCACACAACTTAAGAAAATGTTTGCATAATAATGAGTTTGTGTTACTGCTATTCTTGGAAAGATTTTTTCTAAAATATATACAACATATTCTCATGTAAAACTTTAAATCCTTATTTCAGCCCAACCCTAACCCCTCAGGGTCCATGATTGGATCAAATATGAATCTGCACTGCATTGGAATATCAATGTGACTTATCAAGATCAGTGGTTCTTAATAGGAAGATTGTAAAGGTTTTCTTTTTGTATCTATTCCCGAGGTCTCAAATGAACTTTGAATCTGCACTGAGGATGTTTGCATACTAACTATGGTCCTGTTGTATATGTACTTGAGAGATTTTCAATTTTCCCCATTGTATTCCCATGTAAATTTTAAAACCTTTATTGTAGCCCCAACCTACCCAATGGGTATCAATTTGGAAAAAAAAACTTGAATCTACTCTACCTGATGATGCTTAGATATTGATATAATCAATCATGGCCCTGCTGTTCCTGACAACTTTTAAAAAAAATTTTCCTGTATATAATTCTTATGTTTAACTTTAATCCCATATTGACAACCACCCTACCCCCAGGGCCATGATTTGAACAAGCTTAATCTGCACTACCTGAAGATGCTTGCATACTAATTTGACTAATCATGGTCCTGTTGTTCTATAGAGATTTGTTCACATATATTCCCATGGACCATGATTTGACAGTAATTTTTGTGATAATGAAAAATCTGTTGATGACTTATTTTGAAAATTGTCTTTTTATGCATGTTGATAATAGAATTATACTTGTCATCTAACACGCCTACATGGGGTTTGATTTTCTGTATGATAATTGTAAACTTCTTTATTTGGTAAGAAAAGCAATTCCTGCCTAGCCATTTACAGCTAATCTGCTCGAGTCTACTGGGAATTACGATGTGCCCAGGTATGAGATTACCGGTCATTCCATCTGTATCACTCTCAAATCCTGATTTTAATTAAAATCATTATCAACTTTTTGTTCTTATGGGTATATAATTTTTTCTATTTGATGTCTAGAAACTTGCTTATTCTGTTCTATTATTAATTTATTTTTTCATCCACAAACTTTATACTCTTCACAATATTCATCGATGACATATTCTGTAAATGATGACTGAAGCGAAATTTGATTTGTTCTATGGTTTCTAAGAAGTTATAATGCTGTTTCAATATCCTGAACAATGGGGGATAGGTATCTTTTTCAATCTATCTAGATCACCTAATTGACTCAAGTTAATTAAACTAGGTTAATACATATAACTAAGAGATTTATTAACAATTTGAGCTCATATTAATAAAACTTTATACTCCATTTCCTCTTTTTTTTTCGTTTTTCCAAAATCGCCTTTATGTGTTGTCATTTTCGCAGCTAGTTTTCTAAAAATCTAAATGTACAGATCAAGAGCAAAAATAATGAGGAATGGATAGGTCATGTTGAATGTCTGTGAGAAATGTATGATCACTTTCCCTGGGCCTCAGTATAACTTATATTCTGAAGAGGAACCAGTGGATGTAAAACTTATAGGGTACCAATTTTGATGCACCAGATGCACATTTCGACAAATCACGTATCTTCAGTGATGCTCAAGCCGAATTTCTAAATTTTATTGAAGCAATTAAATATACATCCGTATTTTCAAGCTAGCAACGAAGTACTTAGTACTGGGCTGTAGAGACCCTCAGGGACTAACAGTCCACCAGCAGAGGCCTCGACCCAGGGGTCATTATGTAAAACTTATACGGTACCAATGGTATATCTAATGCTGTTATATTGCATATAAAATACACTCATGTGCACCAGGGGTGTAATAAGTAGAAAATCTGTGTTTATTACCTTTTATATGGCATACCTCTACAATTTGTTATTTCAACATTGTCTATAGTTTATATTAAATTAATCTGTATCGACACTTAAACATATACATGAGTTATTTTTCTTTCGATACTTAATTCAAGCTTTTGCTTTTTCCTATCTCTTTCTTTTTTCATGTATTATTGTAATAATTGGTATATGGCTTATTATGCTTACAATTTTCATTCTCCTCTCACTTGTAACATACTGAGAGAGAGATTAATATCAGCCTTTTAGCTTGTTTTTCAATATATTACTTGTATCAGACACTGTTTATAAACATTTTCAAATTATTCAAGAATAAATGTTATTGAAACTCAAATTTTCCCGTTCTATTTCATGCACAACCGGGGTTTTTTCTTCTTCAAAAGTTTCCCCTTGTCAGAAGTCCTCTCTTAATTTTTCATCACTTGCTGTCAAAATTCTTAAAATAATACCATGTCTAATTATTGCAAATATATAGTACTTTCATTACAAAATTAAAAATTTTCGTGAACTTCGTACCTTCTTTTGTGTGTTGCTCTTTTTAAACCCACAAGGGCCCTAAATTGGTTTCAATAAATCTAATCTATACTTACACGTATGTAAAACTTATACGGTATCAATTTTGATGCACCAGATGCGCATTTCGACAAATAATGTCTCTTCAGTGATGCTCAACCGAAATTTTTGAAATCCGAAATAACAGTAAACTTGTAGGCCCTCAGAGCTATTTTAGGGAAATCAGAGTGCCAAAAAAGTCTAAGGATAAGAGCTATGCACGAGGGAGATAATCCTTAATTTTGAAATGAATTTCTAAATTTTATCACAGCAATTAGATATAAACATCCGTATTTCAAGCTAGTAACGAAGTACTTGGCTACTGGGCTGTAGAGACCCTCGGGGACTAACAGTCCACTTACGTAAAGACAGGCACGTGGCCAGAAAGAAAATGAAGTATACGCAAATCAAGGCAAAGGGTCTGGTGGTGGCCTTGAGATCGATGCCCAGGGGGCGAAATCCCCGGAGGCTCATGGGTCTTAATCACCTGTTTTTGTGTATAGAAACAGGGTTTCTTCTGATGTCAATTCCCAAAACAAAAAGAAGTCACAAAATTATTTTCTATTTAAAAGTGTTTCTTTATGCCAATTCAAGGTGTGTACCTGGACTGACTTTACATTTGTTTTGCAAATTGTGTTGTCCGATTTCTTTCGTTGTTTTCGATTTGTATATATGGTAAATGTTACTGCAAACAAAGAATATCCTAATCCGTCTACTACAGGTATGATACACATTAAAGTGATATTCGACATGATGTTGAAAATTAGAAATTTAAAAAGAGAACTTTAAATTTCATTGAATAGACATTATGATGCTGATTAAAAATCAACCCCCCCCTCTCCCTCTGATAAATGATGCGTACGCAGATCTTTGCGTACTTGCGTGTAGGCAGCTATGCACCTGAAAGAGTAACTACTCTTAAAGTTCATGTAAAATTGTCATGTATAAGAAAATACTGCGATCATGTTTTGAGATCAGTGCAATTTACTTCAACATACATGTATATTATTTTAAATATGTAATCTTATATCAACTTTAACAGTGAGGAGGACCCACGGAAAAACTAGTTATGTACACATTATATAAAAATCTGATGAAACATCAAGGATTATACCCAGTCACCCCGTATTATTCGCTTTCTGATACTGACCTTGAACCAAACTCAAATATCGGTTTCTCAGTTCAAACAGGTTTAATCATCTTATCACACCTAATGCATCGTCTCAATGGCGTCTCCTTTTTATTCTATTTGTAACTTATATACACAGCTATTGCATTATAAGTGTCTATCCGAATTTTAGAAAGTAATCATACTACGCGTTTTTGTACGGGAAGTCAACTCATGTCAGAGTTATATGTTAGTGTAAGGAACGATAACTCTGGGTAGATATTGGTTAGAATCTTGCTGATCCACAACGGAAAGAACATAAAATAATCCAAAAATGACACAGAATTTGGTAATTTTTATTCAAAAAGTAACGTGGCATATCTACATGTTTAAAAGTCATACACGAGCAAGCTTCTTCAACTGAATCTCCTTACAAATATTACTACATGATTTAACAAAAGACAAGCAGAATATTGAGATTTAAAAAATAATTAGAAAAATGCCCCAAAAAGGGCATGGTAATTCCAATAACCTAACATAAAGCCATCTGAGAGGAGACATTATAAATAACACAATTACCTATCTACTCCATTGTATAGGTTCTAAGGTGCTAGACTCTTTGTATATTTATACATTATGTTCAAATACTGAATCACAATCATAAGTTACAAATTGTACGAAAAAGTGAAGAATATATTTTTTTTATTTAGATATACTTAATCCATTATCATTTCTCATTAATTTTGAAAAATAAAAAAATAATTTCATTGAAAAATTCCAACATTATATAAAACACACTTATACAAATACGTGTTTATTGCAACTCTCTTCTTTACATTGAAAAAAAAAAATATGTACGACATGTATGTATCCCAGCTTCTAGAAAGATTTATTTTTGGTTGGAGTGTGTCTATTTACCCCCCCCCCCTCCCCCATGTCGCTTTCTATTTCAGTCGCTGCGTCACGTTAGCTAACGCCACAGCGAAGGCTTGTAACGCAGTGAACGGATACTGAAAATCCAGGGTGTACGCATTACTCCCAATCCTACCAAACTGCATCACCTGTATAAAGAACAATTAAAACAATTACCAAATATTCACACATCACCTGTAAAAAGAACAATTAAAACAATTACCAAATATTCATACAAAGTCCTCTGTACTCAGTAACCGCCGTAAAATGGCTGAAATATTCCCAAAACGGCGTAAAAATCAATCAATCAATTTATATTCAGTTATCGGTTTTTTTCTGCTACGTTCATCAGAGCAATAGGATGTTTATTCATTGGAATAGATCGCATTCTAATGAATGCGATCTATTCCAATGAATAAACTCTTCCAATTCAAGAATCAGCCAAATTAAGAATGCACAGAAATCTTATCCACATTCCAACAGTCATTTTAATTGGTCTACATTTAGAACACCTGAGATACGCATCAACACCTTGACACAGTTCCCTTCTCCTACATACCATCCCACATTCACGTAATATCCATACTTAACAATTGAATGCGAGATCATAGTAACCGAGTTTTTTTTCTGTTTTGAAAACGATATATATATATATATTGTACTTGGTCATCGGTCGAGTACCGCCTACTAAATTATCCCCCCTTGGACAATCGTTGGAATTCCCCCTGGCCTCCCCTAACATATTCTACTAAACCGCACCCCCCTCAGTAACGGTGAGTCACTTCGTAATACGTTTATCTTCACACTTTGTTATAAAGCATTATATTTATAGTGAACAGTGCAGTTTAACCTGAAAATACCCTTATGATTCCCATTGTTGGTTCATCGTTCTACAGTCATATATATGTCACCCGAGACCTAGAAATGTTCTCAACAACAAAAACATGCTGACCAGCAAATTCAAGTTTTCTTACTCATCATGAAATAATTTAAAGTTCCACCAGGATGTACAGGGTATTTTAAATGCTATACATAGAACACGAATGCCTCAAGGTGACATGAATATGGCCGGGGCATATAGTGTTTGTCGTGTCCGTCTTCCGTCTTTGTGTTTTCGTTCACCATAAAATATGGTAAATAGTTTATTTTAAAGTGAGGTTAATCATTAAAAATGCAAGCAGAAGATTGTCCAGGCAAGATTAATACATGTTGATACAGATGGACAGACAGAGATGACAAACACTATCTTCAGAGTGGGATAAAAAACTTCATTAATCACTTTGAAACTGAGCGAACCAGTAACCAACAAATAGGGAAAATAGTGAGGTTAAGGTCAAAAGAAATGATAAGGTTAAAAATATTAATGCAGTTGAATAGATGTCACCAATATGTATCGGCATATAAGGTTTGATGAAAATATCTCGAATGGTTTCCTTGAAGCTGAGCTAAACGCAAATGTGACGGAAGAACGGAAAACGAACACGACAAACACTATATGCCTCGGTCATATTCATGGCGGGGCATAGAAATCAAACAATAAATAATGGTATTCCTATTTTTTTTTTCCCTTAAGCAAATCCATTAAAACAACACACACACATAAACATTCAGGAGAATATGAGCATCACACTGATTAAAATCAGTTTTAAAATATTTCATGTTTCCATTCTATGTCCATCATTGTGAAATTAGAACTTCGTAAACATCAACCGATGTGAAAACATTCGACTTTGGAACTCCATCTGGAACAAATACCCACCTGACGACTTCGGAACTCGATCTGGAAGTTTTTGGCAGATTCTTGACTGACCCGTCCCCCAAAGTCCAGCTGGTATACTTGACTGTTCTCGTTCCAGAGAGGAGCTTTATTGTGCATGACAAACTGGCGAAACCCCAGATGAGGGTACCTTGATCTTCCCCTGTCCTCGCCTCTCTTCCGCACCTTCTGAAGCTAACAGATAGACGAATAAAAATATTTCATGTAAAACAATTCTTCTTTTTAAATCATTACTCATGTTTAGTCGATATAAAGCACAGACAACTGTATCAATTGGATTCGAATTTACTAGTAAAGAGTATTCTGTAATAGTAGCGATATAATAGCCAGTGAAATAAAGTAAATGAACCTAAATTCATAACAAGTTATCTCTCTTTGGTCTACAAGCGTCCGTACCTTCTGTTTAAGCTGAGCCTTTTGGAAAGTCTCTAAATTCTTAAAACTTTGGGAATACTTGATCTCCTCTAGCGTGCGATCGTCAGCCTCGTTATCAAAATTTCTAGGATTAAAATGTCTTGATTTTCGTTTAAATATAGGACTATAGTGCTTGCAGGTGCTTTGTAAAATTTCTTCCCGTATGTCTCTCATGGGCGAGTCTGTAGCCCTGTGCAGTGGAGAATTCGGAAGAGAGGCACTGTGACAGATTTCCAAACTGGAATTGTTACGCGTGAAAGAAGCTGGATCCACCACATCATCGTCGTAACAGAAGAGGGAACACGAAGCACCAGAGAACACATTGCTATTTCTGCACGAGTCTTTATGTACATCCTCCAACGACCCTAAAATCGGACTGCCTTCTCCCATCTCCGAGGGGTCTGTACTGTGATCACAGATCATTACATCGGAGTCCATATTTGTTTGTGTTTCCAAATACAACCTCTTCTGATTATCGGACAGGGTAGGGGTCAACCGACTAGAATCACAAATTATCCCCACCATATTGTCCGAATTCTCCGAGGTACGATTGTTCGTTCCTTCTTCGTCTATGAATTTGATGCCGGGATTCGCTAGATCGGCCCAGCGGTTCTCATCGCCGTCCTTCATAATAGTCGACACTTCATTATGTAGACTAGTCCTCATATTAGCACTAGACATTGAAGACGGGTTATTTGCATTAACCAATGTTTCGCCGACAGGTATCCCCACAGTCACTTCTGACGGACTGTCATTTTGAGCAACGCTTCTCACCTTTGGGATTGCACCCTGACCGATGAATTTATCCTTTATAACAGAATTATCCAAACTATTGAAGGCATTGTTTTGAGCAACGGACTCCGAGGCCGGAGAAAGAGACCTGTTTTTCATGTTCGGTGACCAATGCAATCGCTCACCATTCATCACATTATTGTTACTACTCACATTTCCACTGATGTCACACAAAACCTTATCTTCGTTTTGATTGGTCAAATTTGATGATAATTTAATATCCATAAATACATGGCTTGTAAGTTTGTTTGTAAGTTCACTGTTACACATTTCCGACACTAGTATTCCATCCTCTGCACAAGGGTCACCAGATTCATTTGGAAATTCATCGTCTGAAACAACAGCATTAATTTAATTGCATTGTATTTGAGTACAACACTTAAAAGTTACATTTCCAATGTTTTTGGCCTTTGATATCTCTACAAATTGCAATGATAGCCATTTCCTCATGAATGCGTTGTACATTGTAGTTGTAAACAATGCCCGTATAATTACAGATAAATATGTATGTCTATGTTAACGGCTGGGAATTTCGACAGAAATGAAAGTAGAGTCTAAATGAAAGAAGCAAAACTTCATTTTCGAAAATGCATCAGGGTCTGAACGACAACGCGTCATGCCGGAATATTTTTCATGTTAACACGTTTCAGGAAGTATGCCGGCATGGAGTGTCACAGTAACCTCACGCAATTTCAAGCATGAAATTTATTTCCTCATTCAATTATTCTGAGCAACAATTAATTCTACATAGCATACTCCTAACTGATTTACTGTGTAATAAATATAAATTCTGGTTATCTTTGAAATAGAAGTGTTAGGTCTCCAATGGTGAAAAGTTCCATTCATTTAAAAAAAATCTTCATCGTTGAAATAAAGAACGCTCTTATTGAAAAAAAAGTATAAATTAAGATGCTAAAAACTGCGACAGTGCTTCCTAATTATCTGATGATGCCAATCAAACAATAGTATATATCTTTGATAGAAATGCATGCATATACAATGAATCTATTCTTGGAATTGTAGAGCTTCCATTGATAGATATTGAAATTAAAATCACTGGATGAATCAATGCTCTCTCTCTCTCTCTCTCTCTCTCTCTCTGTTTTTTTAAACACAGATCCGGGTATTTATCTCTCCACAAAATACACCACAACACGCCGGTAAAACTCGGTTTGCTACCTTTAAATCAGCATTAACAGTCACAAATAACTAATGAGAAAATTATTTATTCATTAAATAGTTCCTCATTTTAAGTGAAATACACATATTAGGTAATTCAGCACGAGATCTTGCCTATTTGATGAGAGAAAATAATTACGAAGTAGTTTTTAAATTTTCCCAGACACAACGAAGATGAGGTCCATTTTTCAAAAGCTCGTACGACTTAATTAGGAACATAATAAATTACCTCTGTTTTGCCAAATCCTAAGAGATGAAGAAAATAAGTACATTTATCCAGATCTCCCAAGAGGTCCGTTTTATGAGGGATCTTTTGATTTATGACATAGTGCGTTTTCCTCAAAAACAACGTGATGGTAAGAAATGATGATTTACATGCAAGTATATATTTTCATGCAGTTTGAATATTTTTTTTAACCAATCAAACGTTTTCCTCTTGGTCTCATAACAAATTTTAAAACAGGTACTTCAGTTGCTGGATACATAGCTTTAATCATTTCAGATAAATATCTTTTTACGTGCAATTCTTACAATGTTCTCAACACAAATCAACTTATTTCCAAGTCACAAAATTCTAAATGACCCGCCCAATTTGTACACATAAAATAGGATTCCTAAGCATGTACTCTTTTCAATATTAAAATAGGTATGGAGCCGAATTTATCTCATTATATGGGACATCGTTAGGAAGACTCTGGAAATGAATGTTGACCTTGGACGGCTAAGTCAGGATCTTTAGCGATTTATTATTGTCAAAGACCAATAGAACGTGCACAAATCATCAAAGACATCAATGAATATTCATGATCACTATATTAGTCTGGCGTCCCTCAGTTAGGTAATGAAATTGATTTGTAGATATATTTTTCCACATAATTTGTCTGACATTATTACTAAGTTATCTTTTTAAACAAATATCAAGAGAGAAAAGACATTTTTCTCATACGCTGATTGCCATTTCCAATGAGGAGGATTTCCACGCACTTGAATGCATTAACACCTTATCCAAAATCAAGAATAGTTTGACAAAGTAATCCTCGGGGATGTGACAGTAAATATTCGATATTCATGTCGTCGATCTGCTCTGGGGGAGTTTAAAAAAAAAGAAAAAAAAAAAGAATTTCAGAGTGGAAATTCTTATTAAATTAATTGGGAGATTTTAACATCCGGACTTGAACTCACACTGAATGTGACATTTTAATATCTGACTCAAACTTCTAAAAGCAACAACTACATGTTTGTCAAATGTTGAATTATTCGTGAAAAATGAACAAGAATATACATAATGGACAATGGAATATTTAAAACAAATCTATATGTACATATTATTTAAAAAAAAAAAAGTTTTACCGCAAAACTTTAAAATTCATCATTCGTAAGTAACTGTAAATCTAGACAGTTTCAAGAATAATGATGATGTCAATAAATAAATTGAAAATAATTCTGTCACATTAGTCAGTAATTCACTTGTTCTATGACAAAAGTTGTTTAGTTTGACAAGGGATCCAGTCTGGGGTCAAACAAAACTCCTGATGTCAGAAAACCCAGTCTATAACTATTTAATTGTATATACCTTCACTTCCCGGATTGGTTTACCTTGACAAAAAGGAAACAGTGACTTACATCATCAGAGAAATTAAGGAAATCCATCAACAGATTGATTGAGGGTAACAGTTCCAGAAACTGTTGACCAGTGGTCAGTCAATAGAACAGTAGCTAAAGGATTTCAAAAATCTTTTTTATCCTTCAGAATGATGCGTTTAATAATAATAACAAGAGGTAATGTGAGCAATGCTCACTAAGAATACCCCCTAATGAGATCTAATGCAAGGTGAAGATAACGAACAGTGATCAATCTCATAACTCCTACAAGCAATACAAACTAATCTGTTACATTTTCACCTTTCCTGTTATATTTGGTGCTGTAGACCAGCACCTGGAACTGACAGGTAAATACCTGCCAGGGTATAAAGTTCCTGGGTTCATATCTTCAATGCATGAAGACATTCAATGAGGAAGGAATGTGGCCAGACGGCTTAAATCGCCGGTGACCAGATAGCTCAGTTGGTAGGGCACCTGACTGGGAATTTAGGTTCAATAGGTTCAAATCCTGGTCTGGACCGTTGAATTTTCTTCCTTCTTGTTACAATTGTATAAAAGGGGAAAATGAAGGTATACACCAAGCATCTATACTAACTCCATACTTACATGATCTGTTTTCACCCTCCTCATCACACTGACCAGCCGGGGTAAAGTTCGGGTCTCTGGACAGCGGCTGGTTCACCGTATTTAGAGCAGTAATTGTAATGGTCATTTGTCGTGGCTGGAGGTGCAGGAGACTCGTTTTATACAGAACATTACCCAGGTCGTCCGGAAGGAACGGTGCCAGCCCGGTCAACTTGAACTTGGTGCCCCATATATTGGAGGTCACTTCCACCAACTTGTTACTCTACAGTACAGAGCACTAGATGTTAGTATCAGGCCTACATATTATCTTTGGGGATTTCCCTGATGATCTAACATAGAAGTTCTGACATTTTTATCAATTTTTAGCAATACAAAATAGATAATTGTGCAAACACGGACCCCTGGACACACCAGAGGTGGGATCAGATGCCTAGGAGGAGTAGGCATCCCCTGTTGACCGGTCACACCCGCCGTGAGCCCTATATCCTGATCAGGTAAACAGAGTTATCCGAAGTCAAAATCAGTGTGCCAAGAACGGCTTAACAATCGGTATGAAACACGTCAGACAGCATTTGACCCAATGAGTGGTTGTACTGACGAAGTAGATCGTTATAACGTCCATAGAATTTGCGAAATGCTGACTTCAATCGAGACTTGAAATCCCTGTACCATCAACTTGTTTGTCAGTAGCTTACCTCGATTTAAAAACTGACTATACGCAGAACAAGCTCTTGCATATCGAATCAGTTGAGATATATAAACACTATATGCAGGTGATAATGGAATACTGCTACATAAATATGGGAAGTTGACGATGGAGAAGCTGAAATCATCCCGTTTGTCATACAGTTGAGTTGTCAGTTTGCCGTTAATGTCTACTTTCAATAAAATATCTAAGTATGCAACAGAAGTGGACGACTCTGTGGTGTCCTTTATTTCGAGCCCACAGGGATATATCAAATCGACATATGAATGAAAGTTATCATTGTTAATAGACAAAACGTCATCGATATATCTAAAACTCGAATTGAAGGCCACAGCGAGAGATTTTTTTTTTCTCACGTAGAAGTTTTTGAATAAATTCTGCTTCATATGAATATAAAAACAGGCTCGCATCAAAAGTCAATAACTGTTTAAACATTTTAACGGTAATGAACCGAATAATATCTTTTCTCAGCAAGAGATTTTTTAATATGTTTGCAGTGATAGATAATAAACCTGATTAGTTTCTCACATATAGTGTTCAATACTATTTCATCCACTACTAAAAGTATGACTTTATTTAGAAAAACCAGCCTTTATGGACAGCAGTGCATGATTAATGTTGTAGAAGCTAACATCGTTATTGATTTATATACACTCAAAATATTTTATGTTTTCTTCATAACTACGAATGCCAAACTTGATATGAAATAAATGACAAATTCATGTGTTCGGTAATTAATTTATCATAAAAGCAACCAGTCCCCTATAGTTTTTATGGATAAGTAATTTCTGTGTAGTCGATAAACCGAATTCAGATTAGAGATCAGCTGCTTCATTCATATTCTTTCCTGATTATTAGCAGATTGGATGAGAATATCATCAAAATTCTTTTGCAAATTTAGCTACGTTTAAAGGTATATCAAATGTATAGATCATATTTATATACCCTTCTCGGTGGTTCCTTAGATAACCTTACAGGAGAGAGAGAGAGAGAGAGAGAGAGAGAGAGAGAGAGAGAGGGGTTTCTCTCCAACGCAGAACTAAGTATGGAAATAGGACAACTTTGAGGGCTATATCAGTGACTGAACTATAATTATCTCTATGGAATGATTGGTTCTTCATTTCTTCTACTCACAAGAGATTTCTGTATATAAAAGTCAGTTCATATTTACATACAACGGAATCCACCAGTTTAACGAACTAATGAATAAAACATGGCCGTCAATTCCTCATTTGGTTAGATATAAAATATGATATATATGAAAATTACTTATAACATATGTATATGATCAGTAGATTATTAACTGCTCTCTAAGAAATATATCCCAGTAGGGCATCATTTGCTGAAGTGGTCATTTTATTGAATTAGTGCCCATCGTAATGTCAGAATAGATAAAACCACAGTTCTCTCTTTATGATACCAGATCATCCTATACACTTCTGTTATCATTAAAAAATCATCCATAAAAATCCTAGTGCACAACCTTCTGTTTACATTTATTCTAAATAAATGAAATCAATTTCTGTGTAAATCGGTATCATGGACGTACTTATCCGAGACTTGTTGAGAAACCATAGTAAATGTAAACTAATCCACCCTGAAATTCTATAATATGGAGTACGTCATGGAGTAAAATGTGCTCTAGCAAGATTATTTACCTTAATCTAAGCCATCGGGAAAGATATAAAA
Organism: Ostrea edulis; assembly: GCF_947568905.1. Classification (NCBI taxonomy): domain Eukaryota; kingdom Metazoa; phylum Mollusca; class Bivalvia; order Ostreida; family Ostreidae; genus Ostrea; species Ostrea edulis. The sequence goes on from NC_079166.1 coordinate 2,488,540, forward strand.
AAAAAAACCTGACATTTTATTGCCAAACTTTGTCAAATTTCAGTACCTGAAGTGAATTGTTGTCATTCTGAACGAGTTTCCTGTCAAATGGTAGCTATTCAAATATTCATCCCAAAGGATTTGTTGCTTATCGTACCAAATTCAGGGAATTTCAGTGATACGACTCTTTGAAGAGTGTCAAATAAAGAACGTACGCATCAGAATAAGTATAGGTTCTCAGTACACCCTTGCTTGTCGTAAGAGGCAACTAAATGGGGTAGCCCTTCGTATGAGACCACAAAAACAGAGATCCCATGTCGCAGCAGCTGTGGCACGATAAAGATCCCTCCCTGCTCAAAGGCCGTAAACGCCGAGCATAGGCCTGAATTTTACAGCTCTTCACCAGCAATGGTGGCGTCTATATATGAGTGAAAAATTCTTGTGTGGGACGTTAAACTATATACAACTAACCAACTCTACCCATATAAGCGCTCTCGGGACTTTCTACCAACTCTCAAAAATTAATAGCCCCCTCCTTAAATACAGTACCACTTACCTGATACCGATTATAGCTACATCTTTCGTGCATTTACTACATTGTTTTGACACTTTGAAATAATAGATCAATACAATTTTAAGACCTGAGTGGATTATATATATTGTAAAGGAAATCATAACAGTAACTCATTTAGAATTTGATATCTATTTTCACTACAAACACAAAAGTACTGAATAACCCCCCCCCCCTTTTCCAATTATCTAAGTGTCCAAGGCGCTCAGTAGGATAAATACGGTAACAGCATTACCTCTGGAAGACTGTCGTTGTACAAAAGTTCATCGAGCGTACGGAAGGTTATGGATCTCTCCACCTTCTTCGGTCGAAAAATCTTGGGACGCTTTTTGCGTTGCATTCTGGGAGACCCACACCCATCAGAGGGTATATCTTCATCTGAGTCCGTCAAACTGGCCTCAAAATCAAACTCAGGCGGTGCATTCTGAACTAAATGAAATAAGAAATGCTGGCATTAATCTTACAATGCTACACTTGTATCTCATCCCTTTCAGCTGTCCATATTTACTTTCCATTTTTCTGAATACCATACAGTGAGTTTTTTCTACGGGTCTAAAATGGGGCACTCTACTCGCTAAAAGGACTGCTAATAATTTTAGCTGGAATAATTCTGGTGTACATGGAAGAGTTACTCTCTAGCTAATACTGAAGACACAATTGGGTGCAGATTTGGCAAGTGATATTTGGTGGAAAGCTATCTACCCGCTAAAACAAGCCAAATTCATCACCCTGCGAAAAAACCCGCTATACGGTATCATTTCGATATAGTTTTCATTTTGAAAGGTGGAGAAAGATTTTTTAATAGTTTACTTGTCACACAACAGCAACCACTTTACACATAAATGAAATATACATATCTATATATATAAAGATCTACCTTCATCACCAGGTTTTGCCCCAATTTTTGGATCGTAGATGACAAAGTCTGGTCTAAGTTTGCTGGCCCGTTTCCCCTTCAGCAGGGGGATCAGTCCCCCTAGGTATTCCAGATACAGTGTATAGTGTCCCCCTGAGGTCTCCTCCCCGTGCCTAATCATGGTACAGAACAGTCGCTCGCTGGCTGGGGGCGGAGAACAGATAAATTCTCGTAGTTTGAAAGGGTCTGGAATGTAGCTCTAAAACAAAGTGACAAAGCATTTAAATTTCACTCATTAGAGCATGCTACAAGATTACTCTTTTTATGAATGACTAATTTTTTTTTCTGTATTATGTTTTGTTTTTAATACAAGATTAGTAATAATCAAGAACAAACACTATTAGTCCAATAAACGAAAAAACATTGCTAGTATTATTTTCCCTCAAACCATAACATCATGACACCCCTCAAGTAAATGAATTATTTCCGAGAAAACAAGCGATAGCATCCTTTCCAGAGAAACAGTCCCTGTTTTCCCTCCTTGTTTATTGTCGCAGTTTTTAAATAGAAATTATTTATAAATAAAATAAACTATCAAAAGATTTGTCTGCATTCCTTTGTAACCAGAAGTAACCTGTACTCGTTAAATTTGGTACAAAATCTCTCAAACATAATGTTGTCTGATTCAACTGATATCACAACCACCTATAAATATTGTTGTTACTATAACGCTTAACTTGTGATGCATCACCACGGCACAAGTTGACACAACTACTAGTATATCTCCATATCAATCTTTTTGTGGCTGTTCATCGTATTACCATTATATATATTTTTTCTACCCATGACACAAAAGTAATTACTCTTATTTTCTGCAATACAAAATAGATAGTTGGGAAACACGGACCCCTGGACACACCAGAGGTGGGATCAGGTGCCTAGGAGGAGTAAGCATCCCCTGTTGACCGGTGACAACCGCCGTGAGCCCTATATCCCGATATATCTTAATTAAATAAATCTCATACATGTATGATAGTATACATGCACATATTTTTCATTCAGTCAAGTAGAAAACTCACCATGATGAAACAAAGAGTTCTGAACACAATCAAGATTTTTCTTTTTCTGTATTTAATCATAGATATCTATGACCAAATTGAAGGTTTTACGTCATTAGCCATGTAACAATGAAGAAAATCAATAAAGAGCAGCGAGATAAAGGAAAACAAAGAAACATTTAAAAATCTGCAAACATGTCTGCTTCCTCTCTCAGATCTTATCTGTTAAAGGGACTTTGTTATCATTTTTCTCATTTCAGCAAAAAGATTGCATGCTTTGTAGCCCTTATTATTAGATCTCCAAACTAGACAACTGCATCAGTTAGAAGAAGCTTCCATGAAACCAGATAGATCAACCTCAATAAAATCAGTTCAATGAAATTTCAGCATCATGCATCAACTCCAAATTGTCTGTATGGTTTTTTTTTTTTTTACTTCTTTATGGAATTCTTTGAAAGAAATAGCAAAATGGTTGTTTCTTGCGTGGTTGTCACAAACAAGAATATTCCTTGTGTCTACTATAGCCCTTCCACTGCAAATTGAGGCTTTCCATCTCAAAATAATTGGCATCGAGGGGGGCTTGCTTTACGAGAAAACATTGGTCTGACTTTTGATGTGAGGACCGAGATTTTCACAATGAGAAAAATGACGGACAATGTGATAATTGCAATCAACCCTAAAAAAGCAAACAACAATTTGTTATAGGAGAATAGTCACCCTATGATGATCGTGCACAAAATTGCCGTCATTACACCATTTCTCCCCACTTACAATTCAAATAGTTAAAAAACATTTACTATTTTAACATTATCGCTGTTTCATTTTCCAGTTTTACACTTCAAACGTTGTTGCATTTTCCAGCGCACTTGTTGGAGATTCATGTTCTTTGATTTCAAAGCGAGCCGAGGCTGGAAATATAATCAGTAGATGAAATGATAATGTTAAATTCAAGAGAATCTGCGAGAGATATGATTAACGAGTCCTTGAAGGTCATTTTCATGTTTTTCAAGATGAAAGCGAAACCAGATACATGTAATTACAAAAGAAAAAGAAACGTTTTATTTTGTGCAGTTGATGTAGTGTTGTTGACACATCAAAATTCATAATGAATTACGTATTGTTTTTATCATGAATAAATGTCGTCTAACGTTGAAATCTATTTTAAAAGTTTGTACAGAATTCCTCTTTGCCGTCAGATGAATGTTCTCGCTAGTTTATTATCATAGTCATCTGCTTTCAATGACATCCACGATTTTGCAATTGATGACAAACCGAAAAAAAAACCAACCAAACACACAAAACAATTCTTGAGGTCTCTAATCTTAGTGCTTGTCAGCTAGTTAACTGCAAGCAATTATAAAATGGTGATGTCTATGCATTGCTAAAAGGCTAATGTGCATTGCACAAGATAGCATTACACACATACAAGCTGTGGAACCTGGTAGCGATTGTGACCTTGGACAACCTGCTAAGCAATAGGAATCATGTGCATATTGTTGTGTATCAGTCTACCGAGTTTGAAATATTTGAGGTAAAACGTGCTGCAGTGGGATACCTGTGACCGACAGACTGACTAATTGACATATCTACAAAGCAATATTCCCCTCCCATGATGCAAAGCAATATTTCCCTCCCACAATGCAAAGCAATATTCCCCTACCACAATGCAAAGCAATATTCCCCTCCCACAATGCAATCCAATATTCCCCTCCCACAATACAAAGCAATATTTCCATCCCACAATGCAAAGTAATATCCCCCTCCCACGATGAAAAGCAATATTCCCCTCCCACGATGAAAAGCAATATTCCCCTCCAACTATGCAAAGCAATACCCCCCCCCCCCCCATTATGCAAAGCAATACCTCCTCCCCGCTATGCAAAGCAATAGTCTCCTCCCGCTATGCAGGAATGCATAAAACAATAAAATCCCCGTAAGTATAGAACTGTGGGCTAGAAATAGAGGCTCATGGGCCAATATGCCCACCTGAGACATGACCATTAAAAACTGATGTCCCACACAATCATTTCAGTGTCAAAACCTGTCACGTGACCAGCGTATATAACAAAAGGATGCACAAACTGATTTCAAAATCTGTATCTTAGATTTCTACTTATATATTCCTTTGTGAAACTTGAAACCAAATGTGCCTTCCCCATCACAGACCCGGGGGTCATAAGTTTTAACAAAATAAGTATGAGAATTCTTTGACAGCTAGTAGTTCTATTATTGGAAGCATAAAGCATTTGTTGTTCTTAAGAAGAAAATTTTAAGCATCCCCTATCATTTTGTAGAATTTCACAACCCTGCTGAACCATGGGGCACGGATTGAACTGTCACAAAACTGGTACGAGGGTGTTTACATACTGTTTTAAAGTTTAACTATTACATATACTTAACTTTAACAGGACTGTGACTGAATTTCTCAGAAATCAGAAGAAAGCTGGTCAAACATTGAACAATTATCAGAGGATTTTTTTCTCTCGAAATTCTTGACCCAACCAAGTCATTTGAAAAGAAAAGACTACGTGGATCCATCATTTGCGTAATGAGAAGTTGAGGTTCAAGCCATTTGTATGCAGAACGTTTACCGTCTGTCTTGTCTGCGACTCAACTGAACGTCTTCTTTTCTCAATATCTTCTTGCGAAAGAACGGGCTTAAATCTATACGGCTCCAAACTTAACTGTTCGTGACTTGTCATGTTTACAGTGCTGCTGATGAAATAAACCGGAATAGACGGTGTGACGTCATAAATTAAACTTCAATGGCCACTCTCTTAGCGGCGGTTAATTTAAAATACATGATAGATTAATATTGATTGAATTGTTAACAAGGATTTTTGTTGTTAAAGACTGTCAATTACGATATCAGTAAGTTATTATTCATAAAAGCAAATATGTGGTTAGGGTTGCCTATCCCTTTAAGTCTAAATTTCGACTGAAGTTTCAAGAAATCCAGGCTGGAAAAATTTCATTAACAAAGGGATAGTCAAATGATCTGACATTTTTAATAAAACCACTTGAGCTATCAGCTCAGTTGAGTTAAAAAAAATCTCAAGATTTCACACCACCCTCCAATACTGTAATACTATTATGAAACGATTCGTATACGTCAAATCACGTGATCATCAATTCGTGTGTAATCTGTTATTCAATAGTTCTTATATGAAAGGTGAAGATAACGAACAGTTATCAATCTCATAACTCCTACAAGCAATAAAAAGCAGATAGTTGGGCAAACACGGACCCCTGGACACACCAGAGGTGGGATCAGGTGCCTAGGAGTAAGCATCCCCTGTCGATGTATTTTAACAACAGAAAAAATAAAAGTGAGTATCTTTATTTCTCGACTGATGCCTCTCACAAAACTGCACCTGAATAAATTTAGGAACCTATAGTATTTTCTTTGGTACACAATTGTCGTTACCTTAATGGTTGGTGAGAACATGGTTTGAACACTGTGATGAAGCCTCACAGGCAGAGGTAGTTGTCGTATGAGTTTTTCACTCTTTATACAAATCTGTATGACTCTCTGACACAGCGACTGCAAAGAGGGAACTTTTTTCATAACCCACGCCACGTGGAGGTTAAACCCAGCCGCCACAAACAGGCGCCGGTCATTGTGGCCCCAGCACAGAGCGGTTAGTGGCTTACCCTAAAATGTAAAATGACCATTATAAGATATGCTGTAATTCAATGAATAACGGAACTGTACATGGAAATAGAATGATAATTGTCAGATATCAATGGATGCGTTAATCATCATTTAATATTTAAATTTTCAATGTTTTTGCCTTTGATATCTTAAATAATAGAATGATAATTATATTCGACATTTAGATATATCGACAACGTTTTATCTATTAACAATGATAACTTTCATTCATTGACAGATATCAATAGATGTGTTATTCATGTAAAACGTATACGGTACTAATTTATTCTAAAATATTTACATTTTGCAATGTTTTTGTCTTTAATATCTTAAATAATTGAAATCATAGTCATTTTTTTGTGAAAAGAAAAAAATATCTTGCTGTGGCCTTGTATTCGACATTTAGATATATCGACGACGTTTTATCTATTAACAATTATAACTTTCATTCATGTCGCTTAGATATATCCCTGAGAGCTTGAAATAAAAGACACCACAAAGTCGTCCAGTTCTGCTTCATACTTAGATATTTTATCGAAGGTAGATATTAATGGCAAACTTACAACTCAACTTTATGACAAATGGGATGATTTCGGCTTCTCCATCGTCAACTTCCCACATTTATGTAACAATATTCCATTATCACCTGCATATGGTGTTTATATCTCTCAACTGATTCGATACGCAAGAGTTTGTTCTGTGCATGGTCAGTTTTTAAATCGAAGCAAGCTACTGACAAACAAGTTGATGGTACAGAGGTTTCAACCGTCTCGTTTAAAGTCAGTACTTCGCAAATTCTATGGTCGTTATAACGATCTAGTTTGCCAGTACAACCTATCATTGGGTCAAATGCTGTTTGAAGTGTTTCATACCGATTGTTAGACCGTTCGGGGCACACTGATTCTGGCTCTAGATAGCTCAGTTTACCTGATCAAGATATACGGCTCACGGCGGGTGTGACCAGTCGACAAGGGATGCTTACTGCTTCTAAGCACTTGATCCCACCTCTGGTGTATCCAGGGTTTTGCCCAAATAACTATTTTGTATTACTTATGGGATTTATGAGATTGATCACTGTTCGTTATCTTCGCCTTTCATGTAACTGATGTGTGTGGGAATCTTGGTTATAGTGTGACTAGTTTAATAGCTTGGAAATCTCCGACAGCAATAAAAATACAATGTAAATATAGGAAATAAATTTCAATTTTGAAAAAATAAAGGGTTTCAATAGCCGTTAACCCTTCATGCCGGCATACTTTTCATGAAGCGCTGAATCGCTTGCAGGCGTAAAGCATCTAAGTTAAATGAATTTCTTGAAAAATATTGTAATTGTGACCAACTTTCAAATGTTTCTCAAAATAACATTGTACACGTTCTATTGAACAATTAAACCAATGTAACATCCATTAGAATGTGAACTTTATCAATCATAGACACCACCAGGTCTGTTCTGCTAATTAAGATTAATAACACAGACACGTGTACAGGTCAATGTAAAACTTACACGGTACCAATTTTGATGCACCAGATGCGCATTTCGACAAATAATGTCTCTTCAGTGATGCTCAATCGAAATGTTTGAAATCCAAAATAACTATGAAGTTTTAGATCTAAATATAGCCAAAAACAGCGTGCCAAACAAGTGGAGCCAAATTCGTCCAAGGATAAGAGCTATGCATGAGGGAGATAATCCTTAATTTTGAAATGAATTTCTAAATTTTATAACAGCAATTAAATATACATTCGTATTTTCAAGCTAGTAACGAAGTACTTAGCTACTGGGCTGTAGAGACCCTCGGGGACTAACAGTCCACCAGCAGAAGCCTAGACCCAGGGGTCATAATGTAAAACTTATACGGTACCAATTTTGATGCACCAGATGCGCATTTCGACAAATAATGTCTCTTCAGTGATGCTCAACCGAAATATTTGAAATCCGAAATAACTATGAAGTTTTAGATCTAAATATAGCCAAAAACAGCGTGCCAATGTAACCCCGACTTAAACAAAACCTTCACATGAACTTGATCTGTAACCCTTAGTCATATGTTCCTGTATCAATTTATGAAATTAATAGCTGCAGGGATTAACACCACCCCCCCCACCCCCCCACCCCCCAATAAAATGGATTTCAAATGTAAAATGTCAAAATCTGTATCCATAAACTACTCTTTTTAAATGTCATTTTGAAAATGAGAAAGCAATTTTTCATCAACATATTACCAACACATACACATATAAATAATATATTTGCTTTTTGATGATTAAATAAATCAACTGACTGAATGGAAACAAAAAATACGTCAAAATTTCACGCCCCCCCCCCCCCCCCCCCCCCGAAATAAATCCGCATAACCGACATGTTATGTTGCATGATGCAATAGCATGCATAACATCAAACTCCACCATGCATTGTAGATCCTTGTGCAGAGGGCGTAAACATTTCAACCCACAATAGTACTTAAGTTTATAATAAATCAAAATTTACTTCCTGCGATACACTCTTATAGAATGCAGCCATCCCTTTCAATTCCTAAACTTAATGATGGACATGAGATCTTTGTTTCTACAACATTAGGATTTTATGAAAACCAGATTGAAATGTTCACACAAAAAATCAACTGTCTTGGATGTGTAATGTCATTAGCCTGTCATATCATTATCAATAAAACCGCAATTAATATCCCAATCCAAACAGAGATTCACAGAGACAATCGATTATTCCTTACTAGGTCAATAATGATTTCATCTAATACCCATAAATGGGTCAGAAAAAAACTCTGAAAAGAAACCATGTAGTGTTTGCAATTCATCAAAACGCGTTCGCATCTCCTTCCTTCTGACACTAATCAGCGACTCTAACGTGACTAGGTCCTGCTAATTATCACAAGCTTTACACAGAAATTACTCAGGCTAGACAACCTTGTCATGAATACAAGTTTTAAGTCGGAAACAGTGATTAGTCTTACGCAGAATAAGTTACGTAAACAAAATTATTGTCCAATATCTGCTCGTTTTTCTGTACCTGATTTGGAATATTTTTTCATGTCTACGAGTAATCTCATCTTTTGAAAAATTAACAAATACTGTTTGTTTTCATAAATATTGTTGTATTTGAAAATTAGAACGTCGGTATGAATCTTCCAAGAATGTTTTATTATGTATCATATCATGCATGAAATGAGTTCTGCGGCTAGCATCAAATCACAGCAAAATCACCATGATGAGAAGAGGTCCACCAAACCATTTGACCTAGCTACTAAAATTAGCCCTAAAGTAGGTCACAGTGCACCAATCAAGTTGAAATGTGATCTGATTATGTATTTCTCAGAGTCAGGGCCAGAGAGGTTATGAAATCTTTTTTGGCAAAATCTTATTGTTGTTGTCGGTTCTTTTTTATTTCCGTGCAGAATTACGGGTAATGTCCACATTAGTGGACCCCCTTGCAGGTATCTGGCTAGCTGCACGAATGACAGATCTCACCTCAGATATCCATTTTTTCCGGTCTTGAGGGTTGGCAGTAGATAGCTCCCATTCTCTACGATCTTTCTCCGTTAGCTTATTCATCATGGAAAAAAATCTGGAAAACTGCTTGACCTACTTTTACCCATAAAGTAGGTTATACCGCACCAATCAAGCTGAAAACTGCACTTATATTTCTCCGATAGGAAGCTTGTGACTAAATTTCAGGGCAATATCTGTATCCATAAGAAAAACAAAGTTTTTATAAAATGTGATACCACCTCGACCTGAAATTGATCTGGAGAAACAGTAGTCACCCTCCGCTTGACATAAGGTGTATGTGTATGATGTTTGACAGCCTTAGCTCCTATAGTTCAGTCTGTATTCTGCTTACTAGATCAAGGTGATCAAACGTACCAAGTTGTAAGATCCTGGAGCTTACGGTTCATTTTATATTTTGCCTACAAGGTCCAGACAGATGGAGCCATACCATAATACATTCCGTCTTTGACAATTAGCGTATACAAATACAGAAACAAACAACTATGTGTATTCATTTTTTTCTCTTATTATAAGTCACAAGTTCTCTGAAAGGTGAAGATAACGAACAGTGATCAACCTCATAACTCCTACAGGCAATACAAAATAGATAGTTGGGCAAACAGGGTTAGGGTTCTTTAAAGGGTTCCCACAATGTTATCTTGCAATTTTATACACACATATTTAATCAAATATCTTACTAAAATAAAGGGTGTCAGTGATGTTTTTAATTTGGAATGCAGATACATACAATTGTGTAGGAACTTAGACCACTAAATATACTGATAAGTTACAGCCTTTGACCATATAAAATCAATAATAAAATAAACTTAAAGGTGTACCTACAATTCATAATCATTTACAGGTCACTTCCTTTATTGACACTTTGTTCAGCTGACTGAAAATTGAACCACATTTCAAACCAACATTCAATGGCACAGTATTGAACACCATAATTAACGTTTTCAACTCACCATTCAAAAATTGTATTACCGTAGATATAATCTTGATGGAATAAATTTTAGTTTGTTTGTATTATATTTAGATTATATGTTACTTCAACTTGTCTATACAATGAATACTGAGGCTTTTTATGCTATGACGTTGGAAGGTCACTTGCACAAATAGTTGAAAGCCACCCCCCTTCTCTCTCTCTCTCTCTCTCTCTCTCTCTCTCTCTCTCACATATATATAAAATACAATGAAATTATAACTTGGTAGATGTGGCTCATAAAAAGCATTTCTTTATACTAACTATTTTTTTCTTCTTCACTTTTACTGGATAAAATTTGTCTTTAAATTTCAAATTCATTCTAAAAAACGTTATCTTAATGGCTCATCCTATATTTGGTATCCTATCAGAGTCTAACTAGTAAATCGTATTCTTCCAAATTGTGTTATCGAGTATGTAACCTTGAACACGATTAGTATTTCAGCTTCCCCGACTTTTTACCACACACTGGAACAAGGTAACTTAATTGGAGTAGTCTGGCATGATTGATCCTAAGCTATCATTAGATTTACTCATTTTAAATATTTCAATTGATTAGAATTTTTCCTACCACATCCTACCATTATAATAACTATTATCTTCTTCGGTTTTTTTGTTGCGATTATTTAACCTTAGAAATTATTATCAACATCATATTATTTTCATTTCAATTAAGCTTGTACTAAGCGGATTCGCTCACTTGGTTTTTTCATGAAATATTATCACAATCAGAGTAAACCCAATGGTACTATCACTGATTTTCCAAATTAATGGTAAATATTTAAGTCATTTATACCCTTGGATCTTTGTGTACTCTATACGAGTTTGGGTTACAAATGGTGATCGAAAACTTCAACAATGGTACCATTGGTGTACATGTACCACTAGCTGATCAGGTAGTACAAAATGTGGAAGATATACGCTCATATTATCTATGTGAATAATTTTGCACCAAGAAGATGCGTTTAGAAATGTACTATTAAGTCCTATTAATTACTTTCTCCTGCAGATTATTTTCTCCGTCTTTACTAGCTAAAAGTTTTCGGACCGTAAATGCGAAGATGTATTTCTCTTGTAAAACATCATGAGTATAGATCATTGGATAAAATGGTTAGACTGGGAGATATATGTAACTATACCATATCGCATACACTTGATGTTTTTAAAACCCATTTCCGTCTATGCTGGGGTATGTTTGAAACAATATGTTTGAAATTATCTTTAGTTGATGTCTGCGAAGATTTATAAGGGGGAAAGATGTGATACCAACTCGATTTCTTTCATTGTGTACAGTGTGTACGCAATGCCCGCCATTTTTTATTACGTCATGAATAGAGTTACTACAGTGTAACGCTAACAGAGCTCTAGGTTGTCTGCAGGAATGTTTACCATTGGTAAATTTTGTTGGCAAACATTGGTACCATTGTCGTACCAATGGTAAAATTTTTGCCAATGGTAACTTATGTCAACCAACTCTGAACGCACCCAATGCAAATTTGAAGTATTAAATTACGGGTAGACAATTTCAACCCTACTTCAACAAACAGAATTGATCAATGAAACATGAAAGGTTTATTGACGACAGGAAATACATAAAATTTACAAACTAATGAAACCTCAGCAAATGATCTTTCTCCTCCTAGACACCTGATCCCACCCCTGGTATATCCAGGGTCCGTGTTTGCCCAACTCTCTATTTTGTATTGCTTATAGGAGTTATGAGATTGATCAATGTTCGTTATCTTCACCTTTCATTGAATGGACCAATACATAATTATAAATAATTTATTACATCATCAGATTAGGAAGTCTGAAACAGGTACACGAAAGTAGCCTAAAATGAAAGTAGATAAAGTAGGATTTTCGACTCCTGAAAATACCCACATAATACCGAACCATGGACTCCCCCTAGTTTCACACCCCAAATCTAAGTAACAATTAAATGACATAAAATCAATTATGAATTTAATTAAAATTCATTCTAAAGTCAAAACTATAATTCAATCTTATCATACAAGTTTCTACCCCACAACAAGTCACAATACGGAGAGATATGATAGACATTAATGAGATGATGAGGAGTAAAGTAATAAAAAAAATAACCAGGACGTGAGGATGTGTAGTGGAAGTTACAGAGAGTACAGAATGAAGGGATCTGATGTGGATGTTATGTTATGGTTTAATAACCACCGAGTGATCTGGGGCTTATCTCAGACCCAGTTTTACAATTTACACAGGCAATTCCTGATTCTCTCTGTCTCTTCTGAAAGTCCACCCGGATTTACTTCACTTAGATTACTGACACCAAGAGCAGGGAGCAGAGTTGTCAAAGCGTTAGTCACAATGAATAGTGGACATTATATATTTAGTTCTAAATACAGAGAGATCACATGTTCGCTTGTATTCCGTAACTCTACAGTACACTGCCCACTGTTTTGTTTGCGACTTTTGCCCTCCGTCTGCTTCCTCATGGATTAACAGATGTCACACATGGCTCCATCCACAAGTTGTTAGGGACATAATCAGAGGTGAATGTCACTTTGTAGCAATAGGACACAAATTAGGAAATCATGAAAGCCATGAATGGAGCATTTCATTTTCTCTAACAGAACAAAAACTTGTGTACTCAATTTTTAACTTATGGTTTGCTGAAATTGTTTTTAAAAGAAGTCATTAACAATGGAGTAAGTGATAATGAGAAATTACTGTGTTCCTATCACATGAAGACAGCAGTTTTCTGGATGATTCAACAAAACACAATACCTAACTGGAGTCCACAGAATCTCCTGAAATGTTTCTGGTACTGCTTTAAACTCATCCTTAAATGGGTGTATGAGGTAGTCTGTCCTAACCTTTTCATCCCAGAAAATAACATGTTTCTCAGTAATATTAACGGTGAAGCACAAACAGATTATTTCTTAGACTGTTTGGTATTTATGAATAAGGTTTAGCATCCCTGCTACATAGTGTGTACCTCAGGTCCTATATTGTTACATGTTATGTCCTTTATAACCCCAGACTCAGTATTTGTACTGATGAACACACTTTGGTATCTGAGATTGACTTTCATAAAGAAATATTTAGGGAGATAGATAGCAATAATGCTTTACCCTCATCAGACCTCTACCTCAGTATGAAGTACTTAAACACAGTAGAACAGTTGACAGTCTCACCCCTGACACAGTATCAAGTTTTCACGTTACAGGTTCTTACAGCCTCCTTCCTTAACAGTGCTGCTTTTACATTACAAAACATGTACTGCAGCACCACTGAAAACAAGCTGATGAAATGTGAAGATAACGAACAGTTATCAATCTCATAACTCCTATAAGCAATACAAAATAGATAGTTGGGCAAACACGGACCCCTGGACAAACTAGAGGTGGGATCAGGTGTTTAGAAGGAGTAAGCATCCCCTGTCGGGACTAAGGTTAGGGTTAGGGTTATTGCTGACTGAAAGTCCTGTCACATGTTGAAACTCAAAGCCAAGTTTGGGTTTATTTTTGGGTTTATTTCTGACAGGTTATACATTGCAATGCATAATTACAAAACATGCAGATACACAGAAGCTTTGTCTGTGATAGAGATGACAAAGATCAAGTTAGCTCAGCCATATGTGATGTATAACAGGACAGTAGACACAGAGAGGTATATTGAGGCTGTAGGGGGACAGTCCTGGTCTACAAAGTTAAGGCATGCTGTAGCATGGAAATATCATATACAACAGAATCAATTATAACAATGAATTAATGACAGAGCAGATGGTTTCCTTACAGAACCATTTACATAAACTGTATATACCACCCCCAGTTGTGTTACATATGCTGGAGTACTTGTGTTACAGATATATTGACTCAATGAGAGCAGAAACAGCTCCTAATGATCTACATGTCCTAGTTCACCATGATCAGTTTGACAAAGATATTAAATCTGAAGTCATCAAACTGTGTCAATCAATCTTCTTTTCATTTAATAAACTTTTATTGTATATTGTTTGATGTCCCATTTGAGAAATGTTCACTCACATGGAGACGTTACCATTGCCGGTGAAGGACTGAAACATTTAAGCCTATGCTCTGCACTTACGGCCTTGGAGTAGGGAGGGATCTTTATCGTACAACACCTGCTGTACGTGACACGGGACCTCGGTTTTTGTGGTTTCATCCCAAGGACCGTCCCATTTAGTCGCCTCTTACGACAAGCAAGGGGTATTGAGGACCTATTCTAACCCGGATACCCACAAAATAAGTCTTTTGTATGATAAAGACAATATAATAACTATACTTTGGCCTCTTAGAACCAACACCGGCCTCATCATTGGGATCATGAATTTACAAGTTTGGTAAAGGCCTTCATGTTCTACATCACTATGCATTTAGTTTTTCTTACAGATATGCAGTTACAAAGAAGATTTTTGAAAATTGCATAGTGTTTGGCAATTTTGGTCTCAAGGGTATGAAAGTCTTGAAATTTACAATTTGTGTCCCCCTTAACATTACAAAGATGCTTCATACCAAATTTGAAACAAATTTGGAAATTGGTAGTTATCAAGACCAGACTGAGTTACATGTATTACGATCATATGCCATATACTAGTCGATAAATCTTTAACAAAATAAAACTGTCTGACAGCTTTCAATGCTAACAGTGAAAAGTTGAGGTTGAAAATGGCTGCTAAAATTGCTTCACATATCTATAAAATATTGATAAAAAGATCTCCATGCAGTCATTCACCCCTTTCTCCAGTTAATATAACTTCCAATCAATACATGCATAATCCCTAATCTCCAGTCAATATAACACCGAATCTCCAGTCAATAAATCCTCAATTTCCAACCTATCTCCTGGTTTGGATCCAATACTATATCACTTGTATGTAAGCAAAATATGACATGGAAATGAATACCATACAGATATATCATTAAACCACGATGTACAGTATATAATATGAGCAAGTCATTTACAAATACACTCTACTGTTTCCACTCTTAAATATTGCTAAAAGATAAAACCAATATGCTAAAGTTCATCAGTTTATCAATAAAATGAAATATGTCCCACCATTTCCAGTGATCCAATGAAAGTGTTTCATAGTGATAAAAAATGCAGGACTCAATAATGGAACTCGGAAAGTTCAGAAAACACCGAGTCAATCAGAAGATTAGAAGAGCAATACTTTATAGGATCTTTTCACCTGCAAACGATGTGTCAATAGCAAGTAACTATGGGAATATTAAGTAATCAATGAGAAACATTTTCATGCAATCAAAGTCAATGAGGTCATGCCACAGCTACCAATACATTGTCAGAGTAGCATATTAGTTTTTAAGCCATTTTGAATTTAGATTCTGTATTTCATTACTTCACACTATTACATTACATTGAAACAAACTCTGATTCTTCCATGGAACACTGAACAATGACCACAGAACAATGGAACGCATTGCAGCAGCACAAAACGCTGCCCACTTTGTGAACAGTTGATGTCAGCACAAAACGCTGCCCACTTTGTGAACAGTTGATGTCTGCACAAAACGGTAGGCATGGCTTTCGGGAGGTTTTCTTTTTGCATATTATTTGGTTCTTTCTATAGGTGGTTTAAATTCGTAACAATTCTAATATCAAAATGATAAATCTTTTTTATATAAAAAAGGTTAAGAAAGAAATGATCCATTTTAAAATGATTATTCATGCCCGACATATGGTATATTCATTAATAATACGTAATTTTTAAAAAAAAATTGCCGGACTTCCCATCAATGTCCACCTTTCCCAGATCCCTTAGCGGAATGACCTGTAGGGTGACTCAGTAAGTTTCTAGGGTCGTGGCTTGAATGACCTGCATGGTCAGTACGTTTCTAGGGTCGTGGCTTGAATGGTATGCATGGTCAGTACGTTTCTAGGGTCGTGGCTTGAATGGTATGCATGGTCAGTACGTTTCTAGGGGCGTGGCTTGAATGGTATGCATGGTCAGTACGTTTCTAGGGGCGTGGCTTGAATAACCTGCATGGTCAGTACGTTTCTAGGGGCATGGCTTGAATGATCTGCATGCACAGTTACCTCGAATAAGTTATCTTCGTATTGATCAGTGTATACTGTTACATGTATGTTGTCTATAGTCCAATTTCAGTTGCAGAGGTGAATATCATCTTCAAGACAAAGTGACTGGTGTTGGTCTTTTACCATTGTGCAACACCACACTGTTAATTTGGTTCCCAATTCCGTGACAATACATTCAAGATAAGCTATCATGGCATCCAGTTCATTTCAGATTCATGACCTTACTCCAAGCAAAACATAAAATAGATAGTAAACCATGTTAATGTGTACTTTAATTTGAAACAACAAATTAAGGAATCTAAGGTTAAATTTTGAGGGAAATATATTTTATTTTTAATTGCAAATGGGCCGATTTTCAGCCTACCTGCAGTGTGGTGATATTCAGGTCCCGGTAGTCTTTATATTACAAATTTCAAATATTGCTCTTTATCAACTTATCAAATAATACTTGTAATAGATGTTTTCCTCTTTAACTATCCCATCAAAAATTAAAACCCTAGTCCTATACAGGCCAGTATCATGATCCTATAATCTAGCCGCATGGGTCATGACCCAATTAACCAAACTCTATAAATGATAGTGAGACAATATGTCATGCTTCAATATTACCCACATGGTTTACATGCATGGCATTGCTGTCCTGGAGAAGATAGAGATTTTATTACCTATATTAAGTGAGATTTAATCCCCATTTCTAGTTCGACCCTATAGCCACAGCTAGGTCCATAATCTTAAGGAGAAAAAAACTTGAATCCACAAAACTTGAGATAATGTTTGTTTGATAATGATTTTGTTTGACTGTTATAATTCTTGAAAATATTTTTTCTAAAAATATATCCAACATATATTCTCATGTAAAACGTTGAATCCCTATTTTCAACCCCACCTCAGCCCAAGGGTCCATGGTTGGATCAAATATGAATCTGCACTGTATTGGAATGCTTGCATATCAATATGACTTATCAAGATCAGTGGTTCTTGATAGGAAGATTGTAAAGGTTTTCTTTTTGTATCTATTCCCGAGGTCTCAAATGAACTTTGAATCTGCACTGAAGATGCTTGCATACTAACTATGGTCCTGTTGTACATGTACTTGGGAGATTTTCAATTTTCCCCATTATATTCTCATGTAAAACTTTAAACAAAATAGACAGTTGGGCAAACACGGACCCCTAGATATGCCAGAGGTGGGATCAGGTGCCTAGGAGGAGTATGCATCCCCTGTCGACCAGTCACACCCACCAGGATCCCTATATCTTGATCAGGTAAACGGAGTTATCCATAGTCAAAATATTTATATACTCTATATATATATATATATATATATATATTAAAAGAAATAGCATAAACAGTACACAAAGTTAAAAATTTAACGCAAGCGCTTTCATTTTATAATCCTCAGGCGTTACATTTTAAAATAGTTTTGAAATGGTTTGACGTCATAAAGGCATCCTAACATTTCACGTACATAACGACGTCATAAACGAATGAAGGGAAAAGGATTTTACTTTAAGCATATTATGACGTCATAGATAATAACAGTAAACATATTTTACAGTAAGCTATTGAGAGCCGGTTTTAAAGTCTTAATAAAGTGTCTTTCTTTTTCTATATATATATATATAGATGTGTGTGGCCACGGATAATTCAGTGTATTTCCGTTTTATAAACTGTATACAGAAAATACTATTTCCCGACGAGAAAAAGAAAGACACTTTATTAAGACTTTAAAACCGGCTCTCAATAGCTTACTGTAAAATATGTTTACTGTTATTATCTATGACGTCATAATATGCTTAACGTAAAATCCTTTTCCCTTCATTCGTTTATGACGTCGTTATGTACGTGAAATGTTAGGACGCCTTTATGACGTCAAACCATTTCAAAACTATTTTAAAATGTAACGCCTGAGGATTATAAAATGAAAGCGCTTGCGTTAAATTTTTAACTTTGTGTACTGTTTATGCTATTTCTTTTAATATTTTATACCGGACACTGTGATTTTTTTTAAAAACACAATTTGGATATATATATATATATATATATATATATATATACAAATTAATAATTCTTAATTTGTATTCACCTGAGGATGGATGTTAAAATCCAGAAAGCGCTAGTGATTTAAATATATTTTGGAACTGTATATTTTCCTGCCTTTTTATTGAATTATATAAATATATATATATATATATATATATATATATATATATATATATATATTTAATATATTACTTATATATTTCAATATATATTCATGAATCTAAAGTAACTATGAAGATATGATGATATGTAATACGTACAAAGGCAAAAAATACGCAATTTTGGATAGAGAAAAAACTATTTTCAAAGATTAATTCTAATACATAGCACAAAAGACACTGGCGGAATTGAATTCGGGATCTGTGGGTACTTATCTACATAAGCTATGTAAATGTACAAACAAATCAATCGATACAAGTTATTCCACAAAACATTTAAATCGCCATCTTGTGACATAGTCACTGGGTCATAAAATTCATGTCTTGATGTAGTAAGCTACCTAAAGTTTGACAGAAATATGCCACATTTAGAGAATATCAACTCTGTAAATATTACACCAATAAAGTAGATAAAGTGGTATCAAGTCTTCCTCATATGGTAGTTTTTACTTGTTTACATAACAAAGATTAACCTCCACACTATTAGAAATTACAAGATTAATTTAATGGTTACCTGACAAGGGAGATAAACCACACTATTAGAAATTACAAGATTAATTTAATGATTACCTGACAAGGGAGATAAACCACACTATTAGAAATTACAAGATTAATTTAATGATTACCTGACAAGGGAGATAAACCCTATGTAAGAGTTGTCCCTCTTTGGTGTAGAAATGCACCTCATTCTGACACTGAAGGTTTGGTAATCTTGTGAATCCACCTACAGCCAACACCTCCCCACAGTTGGACCAGTCCAACTTCATGGATCCTGTTAAACAAAATAACGAGCTCATCATAATCATACCAGGGGGTGGGCAGGATATTATACTACTCATGTAAAAGTTGATCCTGTTAAACAAAATAACAATTTGATCATTAAAATAATCAGGGGTTGGAAATATATATTATTACTACAGTAACTTGATCCGAAGAGTAGGATCACGTCAAGTTGACAGGCGCGGATCATCAGATCACAACAGATGCAAAGTGTTGAGTTTGATCTGATGATCCGCGCCTGTCAACAAGTGATCCAACTCTTTGGATCAAGTTACTGTAGTAATGATGAATTTATTATACATCCCCTTATGCATTTTAAATCTGCATTTATAAGATAATAAATTTTATTCTATAATTATCAAAAACACAGACATACACAGTGAAATTATGTTTTGTGTACTCAGTTTTGTTTGTGACGCGGTCAATATTTTCCACAAAAAAAGTTGCGTTGATGCATTAATTGTGACATCATCAGTTTCAGAGGATACTGATACGGAATCAGAAAACTACAGTGTGGTGATCCGGAAAACCGGATCACACTCTGTGAAATCCACAGTGTTAAGAAACAAAACATCGATGGATATATATAATAAAGGATATTATCTTACTCACGTAAAAGTGGGTCAATTATAATGAAAGTCAAACTACTAACATTGTGTACTAGAAAGCTAAGCAGTGCATTTCAAATCAATATTCTAATACAGGATTAATATCTTCAATAACAAAAAGTCCAGAATGTGACTTCTATTCAAAGGACTACAATTCTTGTAAAAGAGGGTCAATTGTTACTGCTCACAAAATTTAATACTCATTTGTTGTTATTTAGAAAGCTACACGGCAAGTTTCACATCAACTACTAAAAGTAGAATAAAACGTGTGGTTACGTGGAATCAAAATGAGACAGACTGACTGACGGACATTCAGGAAATGTATAATTATATAGTCTCTCTCCAGTTTCACTGGTAGGGGCCCGGGAGGAGCTATTACATGGAAAACTGGACTTTAACATCCCAACAGTTCTAAATATGACCACGAAAACTGGAATCTAACATACCAACAGTTCTAAATATGACCACTAAGTACTAAACAAAGTATCAGTCACAGATACTAACATTCACCTGGATATGACCAGGTTTCGGAAACCCCCACCACTAGGTAATTAACTCACTGCCGTTCAGTACTGAGAGACAAGGCTATATCATTGTCAGTATTGTCACAGTGTTTGAGATTGGTTTATTAAAGCTTGGTGTAGACCACGGGTCTGTGCCAAAACAAGATGACATAGACCTTATTGTATTGGCATAGACCACAACATTGAAAAAAAAAATAACACAAAAAAAAAAACATTACTTGTATTGTACTTAGAAAGCAGATTTCTTTCCATTTCCATAACAATATCCTCCTTTCCTCATAACATTTATCAGAAATTGACTGACCATGGTCCTTTGGGATAACTCAATGCTTTAAACCTAGAAAATCGGCATAGACAATTTGGTCTATCTCAATTACAATTGGCATACAGACTGGTGTCATTTGACTTAGACTCGGTCTATCGGTCTACGGTTAATTTTGAACTCTGCATTGTCAACATAATATTATACTGATGTTTTTATTGTGTCGTCCATTACATCAATATTTTCATTACTTCTGATAACTCCCACTCATTAAAATTACGATTTCCAGTTTTAGCATTACATTTTATAAGGACTATTGTTTCATTCATAAATCTGGTTTTAAGATTATAAAGCATAAACAGACCCAAACCAGGTTACACTTCTATAAAATGCCCAAGAATTAAAGTCATTCCTTAATTATTTGACACATCAAGAATTTACATGATCAACTGTTAACTTACTTTTTTTTTTTTTACCAAAGTACACAAACTATGCTACGAAAAAAATTCAATTAATATGCTGCAAATGTAAATACTTCACGCAATCATACAATGGTGGGATATTTATTTCCATAATCGTGGGTGTCCTTAAACGCCATATATAAAGCATTTAAATAAATTTACCACGAAGAATTCAACACCAGAATACAATACATGAAATATGCTAAAAATAGAACAAGTCAGATCAGTTGATGGGCAAAACACCGTCCATCCGATTCCCTAATGCACAATCTAATGAGGCAGATAGATGTCCTCCGGCAACACACGACATCCTCATTAAGAACAGAGCCTCCAGACAGTGCTGCATGCTGACGATTCTGGTTGTTGGACAAACAAAACAGCCTGCTGTTGATTGTTGTGTAAAAAAACAATCCCTAATTCTACTTTTCCTTGTGTCATGCAATCTCAAGTAGCTGATTCTGAACAGTGACATTAACCATAAAAAAAAACGCCATACAATAAAGAAGAAAAAAACACACCAAAAACAACTGAAATCAATTTCCTGTACAAGAATGGAAATTATTCCTAAGAGCTGTGTAATTTTCATTTCAAGTTACTATCACTACGGCTGTCCCTCACCGTGATTTGCGAAACGGTAGGGGGGCTCTACAAATGCAGAGAGAAAGCCCCGAATGATAATTGAAGATCATGAAGCACAAAGCATTTCCTAATAAGTTTTGAAGTCAGAAGGGTTATATATCCCCATAGATAGGAAATCCTAAGCATGAGAAAGACAAATAATTCCATTTTTAGAAAGGTTCCACATTTCTTTACCGTGATTACAGACGCAAAGCAGATCTTTGGATTTCCATTAGAAATATTGCATGTCCTGTAAAGAAAATTGCCAAGGACTCTTGAGAATAATAACCATATTCCTCATTGTTTTCTCTTCCTGGTAGATGACCAAGAGGAATTTCCTCTCCAGAGAACAGCTTGATGTGGAAAACTTGACCATGTTCATTATCTAGCAATATAGCATTTTCTTCACCCTCTATTTCAACTATACTGAAGTTCAATTTGGCAAGAGACATGAATTCATAGAACATGTACTTGATCTGTTGCAATCTTATTATGAATTATAACCATTACTATATTAAATGTGTTTGTCATGGATATAATCATGATAACTGTACCCTCACAATCAGAACGTGTCCCGTGGGGATCCAGGTTAGAATAGTCCTCAGTACCCCTTGCTTGTCATAAGAGGTGACTAAATGGGGTACGTCCTTCAGATGAGACCGCCAAAATCAAGCAGATGTGGCACAATAAAGATCCCACCCTGCTCAAAGGCCGTAAGCACCAAGCATGTAGGCCTAAATTTTGCAGCCCTTCACTGGCAATGGGGACATCTCCATTTGAGTAAAAATAATTCTCCAGTGGGACGTTAAACTATGTATAACCAACAATCTGACAGCCACATTGAGATCTCTTTGATCTTCCAACTCAGGGCTTGAAATTCACATATGCCCGTCAGTCTGTGACTGGTAAAAGTCTGGAGGACTGACTGACATTTGTTTTAGTCAGTCAGATGGGACTGGTCAATTTCCTAAAATGTCATTTTGGAAAACATATTTATGGAATCTTAAACACACATTTGGCATTCCTCTGTAGATATCAGATGAACCAGATTAGTACATACAAATCTCACATAAGTGTTACAATATTGTCTGAGGCATATCAAGTTAAATTCCATTATTTTATTTTAATAACATGAAAGAAATATGTTTATTTATTTCTGAAAATCTCTGGTGGACAGGTAAATTTTTCTGCGGACTGGTTGAAATTATACCCTATTAGTCTGGCTGGACTGGTGACATAAAAAGTTAGTTTTAAGCCCTGCGACAGTGCTCAATGTTTAGCAACAGCAAGATTTATTTAATGTTTGAGAGAAAATCAAATCAACATCATTGTATGTATATTCTACCTGTAAAACATCCCACCATTAATGTGAACATTACCTTTGTAAAACATCCCATCATTAATGTGAACATTACCTTTGTAAAACATCCAGTCATTAATGTGAACATTACCTTTGTAAAATATCCCACCATTAATGTGAACATTACCTTTGTAAAACATCCTATCATTAATGTGAACATTACCTTTGTAAAATATCCCATCATTAACGTGAACATTACCTTTGTAAAATATCCCATCATTAATGTGAACATTACCTTTGTAAAATATCCCATCATTAATGTGAACATTACCTTTGTAAAACATCCAGTCATTAATGTGAACATTACCTTTGTAAAATATCCCATCATTAATGTGAACATTACCTTTGTAAAACATCCAGTCATTAATGTGAACATTACCTTTGTAAAATATCCTATCATTAATGTGAACATTACCTTTGTAAAATATCCCATCATTAATGTGAACATTACCTTTGTAAAACATCCAGTCATTAATGTGAACATTACCTTTGTAAAATATCCCATCATTAATGTGAACATTACCTTTGTAAAACATCCAGTCATTAATGTGAACATTACCTTTGTAAAATATCCCACCATTAACGTGAACATTACCATTGTTAAACATCCAGTCATTAATGTGAACATTACCTTTGAGATTGGTGTAGATGATCCTGGGATGTAAGTCGTCGTAATTTGACATTAGATATATGGCACCACTTTTGAAGCACACTGCTAAAACTCCATCCACAGGTTTCGGTGTTGTAACTATAAAAAAAAAACCCAGAAAAAGTTAATACATGAATCAGGATGATAAATAACATAGCATCAATTAATCTTTAGGTGTTTCCATTCACTAAGCTGTACAGGTGTAACAGGTAGGGAGAAAATGTGATGGACCAGATCAAGAGGACATCAACCCAGGATCTTTATCCCCTGGCAAGCATTTTCACTTGTCAGCCCCATGGGCTGGTCTATGGCATCGAATGTAACAGGAAGGATGAAAATGCAACGGACCAGACCAGGATTCGAACCCGGCCCCCTGAATCTCTAGTCAGGTGCTCTACCAACTGAGCTGTCTGGTTAACAGTGATCAAACCTGGCTGACCACTACACAGTTACTCGCAACAAGAGAATGGAACAAATGCTAACAATAGGTGATTTTAGTCAAGCGAGTAAACACAGCTGAATTTGTTGGTGGCATATACTGGTACAGTGACATTAGCTACATAACTGGCAACATTAGCCACATTACCGGCAACATTAGCTACATTACCGGCAACATTAGCCACATTACCGGCAACATTAGCTACATTACCAGCAACATTACCGGTAACATCAGCTACATTACCAGCAAAATTAGCTACTTTACCGGCAAGATTAGCTACATTACCATCAACATCAGCCACAATACCCAAATTTCTGGCAACATCAGCTAGATTACTGGCAACATTAGCTACATTACTGGCAACATTAGCTACATTACTGGCAACATCAGTCACATTACTGGCAACATTAGCTAAGTACATTGCTGGCAACATCAGCCACATTACCAGCAACAGCCACATTACCGACAACATCAGCCACATTACCGGCAACATTAGCCACATTACTGGCAACATCAGCTACATCACCGGTGACATCAGCTACATTACCGGCAACATTAGCTACATTACTGGCAACATTAGCCACATTACTGGTGACATTAGCTCTAACAAGATGTACTGTGAGCAATGTTCACTAAGAATACCCCCCGCTTACCCCAATCTCCCAAAGGGTGTTGTTAATAGGTATAAATTACCTCTTTCCTGAGTGTAAAAATATGGTAGGCATTTGTAGAAGAAAATGGAAGATATAGTCCGAACACAAATCCATGGCATAAACCTATAATTTTGACCTTGAGATCAAAGGTCAAGGTCATAAAGAGGTCATGAATGTACATGACACATAGTCTCATGGTGATACACCCATGTCTTATGGTATGACTATGTCAAAACCCTATAATCAATTTTGACCTTGAGGTCAAAGTTCAAGGTCATATACAGGTCATGAAGGTACTCGACACATCATCTCATGGTGATACACTCATGTGTCAAATATGATATGCCTATGTCAAAGAACAAAGAAGTCATGGCCCGGACATGAATCCATTGTAAAAACCTTTAATTTTGACCTTGAGGTCAAGGTCATATGGAGGTCATGAAGGTACATGACACATCGTCTCCTGGTGATACACTCATGTGTCAAATATGGTATGCCTATGTCAAAGAACAAAGAAGTTATGACCCGGACACGAATCCATTGTAAAAAACCTTTAATTTTGACCTTGAGGTCAAGGGTCAAGGTCATATAGAGGTCATGAAGGTACTTGACACATCGTCTCATGGTGATCTACCTGTGTGCCAAATATGGTATGCCTAAGTCAAAGAACAAAGAAGTTATGGCCCGGACACGAATCTGCACAGACAGACAGATGGACAGACGGACAGACGGACGGACGGACAGACAGACAGAGTGATTCCTATATACCCCCCAGAACTTCGTTCGGGGGGTATAATAATTTAGCCCTCTCTGACTTTTTTAAAACATCAGAATAAAACAATTGGAGAGGGCTACATTACTGTAGCTACCACTAACATGTAAACGCAATAAAAATAGTGCAGACCTTAACACTGAGGATCAATGATACAGTGATACTAGATAATAAAAGTACCGATGACCGCAGGTAATTGCTAAATCAGTTTACAGGTAATTGCTAAATCAGTTTACAGGTAATTGCTAAATCAGTTTGCCCTATTTGTAATTGCAATCTATTTCAGTGAAACCTGTCTAATCCGACATGCACTGGAAGACAAATTTTCCATCAGAATACAGTGTATCAGAATAAACAGTGTAGAAAACATTGAAAATTGAGAATAAAAATAATTTGGGTCCGAATGATCAGTGAAACGTATGACACAGGGGTCAGATTGTCCAGTGAATTGGATTACACAGGGATTAGACTGGACAGTGAAACAGATTACACAGGGGTCAGACTGGACAGTGACACGGATGACACAGGGGTCAGACTGGACAGTGACGAGGATGACACAGGGGTCAGACTGGACAGTGACACGGATGACCCAGGGGTCAGACTGGACAGTGAATGGGATTAACAGGGGTCAAACTAGGCAGGTTTCACTGTATTAACACAAATTATCAAAAGTTCAGATCAGATTTTGTTGGGTAACTTACATTTATTTTGTGAAGCTTTATTAATTTTATGTCTGTCTGTCTTATTAACCAGTATCTATATGTTATCCCATGGGGATCCAGGTTAGAATTTTGGAAGAAAAATTGTCAAAACAAATATTTTACAGAAAGAAATAATCTTATATACAGTGAAAATGTTTTTTCAATTACTCAGTACAATATAAATATATACATGTATTTTTCTATACCACTTTCTTTAAGGAGGAATCAGAATGCTACATCCCACTGAAATTTGATGTGGATGGAAAGTGGAGGATATGTACAACACACAATATTTTGAAATTGAAAACTTTCAAATTGACTTTATTTAGTCAAGAAATGCAATTTTACTAGAAAGCAATCTGGGGGAGAAAAAATTAAAATCTCTGCTGCATGGTCTCAAACTCGCAATCTACAGTTCTGCAGTTGACAGCACGTGCTATTCTACTGAGCTACTCAGCTAGGTGATAAATTTTGAAATGAATAGACAAATATTGCTGATATTTATATTTTCAACCATGTTTTAAAAAAGGAAGTCCGCCATTATGTCGATGCCAAGTACCTCCTTAACCTGTATAAGAGTGAGAGTGAAATTAGGTGTAATGTGTATTTGTGTTGAAAAACAATATTAAAAAAAAAAAAAAAATTTAAAAAAAGATTGGTTGCAGTGTGCAAAACTACATTGTAATTAACTTCCAAATTTAGGCTTCCACTAGTGACAGTACATTTTACAAACAGTTCCTAACTTATATCACATTAGCCAACAAAAGAACATTTAAAAACTCAATTGCCTTCAGTTAGAGAGTTTGAAATTAAAACCTATCAGTTAAAAATGTCAGAACAGAGTTGGATGATCCAGGCCTGAGCACACGGCAGTCATTGTAGTGTTGATTGCTTTGTTGATTACTTGGTCAATATTCACAGGAAAAGCTGACAAGCAATCGAGAGTATTGAGGGTTTCAGTTAAAATTGTTATTTGGAGCCATTTTAGATTGTTTAAGTTAATACTGTTACTTATAGGAGAATTAAAAACCTGCCCTATCTGGAACATAGATGGATGGCATAAGTCAGTTTTTGTACTGCAGGAAATTAGGGTATAGTTTGAATTGTTTTGCAATTATCATGCACTAGATGTAACATTGTGTACTTTACATGAAGAATAATCAACAGGCATTTTTTTACTCAATAGTCATTAAATTTTTATCAATAAATCATTTCAGAACAAGATGTAATTGTAAAACACAAATGCCCCCGATAATGGCCAATTCTAAAGATGGCCAAGGTCACAAGGACAAATGTCACAAGAAATGCTCATTTGCAATATGAAAACTCTAATATAAATTTACCATTTAGAAGTTATGACGAATGTCACATTTTTTAAAAGTAGATCAAACTCCAAAGTCAAGGTCACAAGGTTAAACATTTTTGTTCCCACAGAAAGGTCTTGTCACAAGAAATACTCATGTGAAACATCAAAGCTCTAGCACTTACTGTTAAAAAGTTATTAGCAAGGTTAAAGTTTTCAAAAAGTAGGTCAAACTCCAAGGTCAAGGTCACAGGGTCAAAAATGTTGGTACCCATGGAAAGGTCTTGCCAAAAGGAATACTCATGTGAAATATCAAAGCTCTAGCAATTACTCTGTTCAAAAGTTATTAGCAAGGTTAAAGTTTCAGACATAGTCGGTTAAAGAGCTCTTAGCTCAAGTTTATTGTTTACCTGTATATAGTTCCATCTTTAAATAAAAATTACTTAATTACTTACTTACTAGACATAATGACAGTCAGGACAAAAACAATACCACCCCCACGAGATCGAATTATAAAAACCTCTAATACAATTTTGAACATAGAAGGCTAATTTAGAGTGACAAAGGTAAAGCAAAGGTGCAGAAAGTTGTAAATCGCACTATAAGTGTGTGAGTTCTGGTATTTACATCAAATATAGAGCGTTTTACTTTGGCAACTGTTTACAATAACAATTAAGGTGTAGTTCTATTATATTTTTTACTCATAGTTCTAAATAAGCAATCCATATTCACTAAAGCTAAAGAGATAAGATCCTCCTTTACACCTGTGTTAAATAATCAAGATGAATCTCTGTCAGGGTTTTTTAAAAGCAAACACAATATCTGAATTGTAAACATTTCACTTTCATGTGTAGAATACATTTGTGTGTCACTAAGGGTGTCCTCAGATTCTATTCCTCCCTGTATCACTAGGGGCCTCCTCAGATTCTATTCCTCCCTGTGTCACTAGTGCCCTCCTCAGATTCTATTCCTTCCAGTATCACTAGGGCCCTCCTCAGATTCTATTCCTCCTTGTGTCACTAGGGCCCTCCTCAGATTCTATTCCTCCCTGTGTCACTAGGGCCCTCCTCAGATTCTATTCCTCCCTGTGTCACTAGGGCCCTCCTCAGATTCTATTCCTCCCTGTGTCACTAGTGCCCTCCTCAGATTCTATTCCTTCCAGTATCACTAGGGCCCTCCTCAGATTCTATTCCTCCTTGTGTCTCTAGGGCCCTCCTCAGATTCTATTCCTCCCTGTGTCACTAGGGCCCTCCTCAGATTCTATTCCTCCCTGTGTCACTAGGGCCCTCCTCAGATTCTATTCCTCCCTGTGTCACTAGGGCCCTCCTCAGATTCTATTCCTCCCAGTATCACTAGGGCCCTCCTCAGATTCTATTCCTCCCTGTGTCACTAGGGCCCTCCTCAGATTCTATTCCTCCCTGTGTCACTAGGGCCCTCCTCAGATTCTATTCCTCCCTGTGTCACTAGGGCCCTCCTCAGATTCTATTCCTCCCAGTATCACTAGGGCCCTCCTCAGATTCTATTCCTCCCTGTGTCACTAGGGCCCTCCTCAGATTCTATTCCTCCCTCTGATCATGTGATTCAATGTTTGTTGTACGAAATTAAAAGTCAATTTTGTTAGTATTGTCAACGAAAAAACTTGTATATATATTTTTTTTAAATTACTGAATGCTCTTTTAATGAAAAATACAATATATATACAGTGAAACTTCTCCAAACCGGCTCCTCAGAATACCAGTCCTCCCTGAATATTGGCCGATTTTTAAAGTCCTAGCAAATATCTTAACATTTCCTTCCAAAGAAATTCTCACAAAACCGGCCACCCCTGAAAACCAGACATCGGCCACTTTTTATAGAACATCTGATAACAAACATGTATACTTTCCCTCCATAATACAATTTCTATGACCAGAAAAGTTTGGTCTGGGGCATGCGCAAGATCGGACAGGTGTAGAAAATGACCAAAGGACAAGGTGAGAAATTATCCACTGGCGGTGTGAAAAATACAAGTGGCCTCTATCCCCTATTGTGGCCCCATCCTATTCCTAGGGGTCATGATTTTAACAAGAGTACCGCAAACGGTACATAATACACCCGTGAAATGCTTACATAGGGTGTTTTTCTTGTGCTATAATTTGTATAACTTTGCTTCAGGTACATGTAGTGTCAGCCATCATGAGGCTGTGACAAACTTTCATATGAACAAAGGGTCTTAGCTTAAAAATTGAGATTTCCTCAAAATGGACCAAGTTCAACAACCTGCAATTTTTTCAAAAATGGAAGAAAATCAAAATCCTTCACCAGATGCACATCTTCAGTACCTATACAAACACTCCACAAAATAAGAAGGTCCTCACTTGAAAACTGTGGGAGGAGTTGGGCAGACAAATTATGTAACCTTCATAGAATATTAATTTCTAAAGAGACTAAGTTCAACAACCTGTAATTTTCTAAAAAATTGCAGAAAATCAAATTCCATCCCACATGCACATCTTCAATACCCATACAAACACTCCACAAAATAAGACGGCTCTCACTTGAAAACTGTGGGAGGAGTAGGGCGGACAAATTATGTACCCTCCACATAATAATAATTTCCAAATAAAGGGGCAAAACTCCTGGAAAAAAGGTCGAAATGGATCAAAATTGCAGTATGATCCAGAGTGACCCACAAAGAAGCTACACAGCAAGTTTCAGCATGATGTGTGAAAGGAAAATGAAATTATAAAGAGAAAACCCCGAACGGACGGACGGACGTACAAACATCGCTGTACCATAATACGTCCTGTCTAAAGACAGGCGTATAAAAAACTTGAATCTGCACTACGTCAGGAAGCTTTCACGTAAATTTGTATTTTCCTAGCCCAGTGGTTCTTGAGAAGAAGATTTTTAAAGGTTTTCCCTATTTATGCCCATGTAAAACATTGATCCCCTATTGTGGCCCCAACCTACCCCCGGGGGTCATGATTTTAACAAACTTGAATCTGCACTGTGTCAGGAAGTTTTCATGTAAATTTCAGCTTCTCTGGCTCAGTGGTTCTTGAAAAGAAGATTTTTCAAGATTTTCTCTATATATTTGCATGTAAAAATTTGATCCCCTATTGTGGCCCAAACCTACCCACAGGGGCCATGATTTTAACAAACATGAATCTGCACTATGTCAGGAAGCTTTCATCTAAATTTCAGCTCCTCTGGCTCCGTGGTTCTTGAGAAAAAGGTCTTTAAATGACCACACCCTATTTTTACATTTTTGTGATTATCTCCCCTTTGAAGGGGGCATGGACATTCATTTGAACAAACCTGAAAGCCCTTTGCCCAAGGATGCTTTTGACCAAGTCTGGTTGGAATTGGCCCACTGGTTCTGGAGAAGAAGTCGAAAATGAGGAAAGTTTACAGACAGACAGACAGACGGACGGACGGACGGACGGATGGACGGCCAGACTGGAAAGGGATACATTATTGCAGCTAAAACTTTCCCTGCTAAAAGGCTGTAAGCATCGAGCATAGGCCTAAATTTTGCAGCCCTTCACCAGCAATGGTGAATTCTCCATACAAGTGAAAATTTCTCGAGAGGGATGTCAAACAATATTCAATGAATGAATGAATACTAATAATGGGAACTATTTTTACCATACAGAACGACCTTATTTGGATAATAGGAAACTTGGTTGAAATGGGCGTATCTCATGGAATTCATGATAAACAAGTCTAATTGATCTATTTTTACCACTAGATTACGAAATAACGAACTTTGGTCAACTTGAAATCAGTGAAATATGAGACAATAATGAAGTAATTTCATACCTTGCAGATCAATCTCTAGAAGTTAGTAATGCAAATTTGTATCATATATCTGAAAATTTGCCATCCTTCTGAGGCCTAATGATGCTTAACTCCACGATCTACTCACTGATCTAAGATTTAGAAGATGAATCAGGGCTGATGTATATTGATCAGAGTAATTTTGACATCAGGAATAGTCAGAAAGATTTTTCTCAAAACATAAAGCAGTTTGAAGTCTTGGCTCTCTATGTTTTGGCAGAATTTCATTTAACATGTGTATAATTCACATGAACAGAAATTTGGTGCCTTTAAGTTTAATTTCAGAGAATTTTCCTCATCCTTAAAAATTAGCCAACAATTCCTATTCACCCAACTGACCATTGATATCAGAAAACAGTTCACTGACCATTGATATCAGAAAACAGTTCACTGACCATTGATATCAGAAAACAGTACACTGACCATCAGAAAACAGTACACTGACCATCAGAAAACATTACACTGACCATCAGAAAACATTACACTGACCATCAGAAAACAGTACACTGACAATCAATATCAGAAAACAGTTCACTGACAATCAATATCAGAAAACAGTACACTGACCATTGATATCAGAAAACAGTTCACTGACCATCAGAAAACAGTACACTAACCATCAGAAAACAGTTCACTAACCATCGATATCAGAAAACAGTTCACTAACCATCGATATCAGAAAACAGTTCACTAACCATCAGAAAACAGTTCACTAACCATCAGAAAACAGTTCACTGACCATCAGAAAACAGTTCCCTGTTATGTAGAAAATGCTCCTACTGATGTCATAAAACTCTACAACATACAGAAAAGAGTATAATTATACAGCTGGTTTCTAGCACCCTACTAATTCATTTTGAATTTGATTTATTCCTGTTTCTTAGTTCTGACAAAGTAATCTTCAATTTACTTCCCGTTTCTTAATTCGGAACTTTCGGGATGTGCCGGAACGACTGATTATATTTGACGTTTATACATCACGGTCACGTGATAATAACCAATTGTAGGGCAAAGTTTACATCAATACAAATGGTTTTCAATAGCAGAAGGTCCGTAAAGAACTATGCGCAGTCCTATGATGACGATCCAATTCACTATTGGTGCTCAGTACCTGGGTTTAAATTAGATAGAAGGGGAAAGGCGCATTTAGTCACGAATTATATTCGATGCAAGGCGTGAAGTTTTACAGATATCCTGAAGATAACCCCTATTACCCTCACTAACGCACATAATTTAATCAAATGCATTTTCCTATAAAATGGCTGTAGCAATTCCTTTCCTTCAAAAATAGCGTTTAAATGCAGGAACTTGAAAACAATTAAAGTATTCCATGCTTGTTTACTTAGTTGTTATTGTAATATGTAATCCGGAAGTGACATGCCCTACAAATTACGTTCAACGCGCGATAAAAGTCAGAGTGGATCCGTATCTCGAAAGTCCCGTATTCCGACAACGTAATCTTTGATTTACTGACAAAGTGATCTCACCAGTTGGAGCGGTAAGATTCTCATTCTGCTCCATGGAAGACTCGTCCATGTTGAACTTTTCACAGGACCAGGTAAGGGAGATAATCTCGGTCCCGTGCTGCACCATTACCTGTGTTACCATGGTCCCAGTAGAACTCAGCACAATGATTTGTCCATCCATTGTGCCAAACAGCACCTGCAGAACAGCACAAAAAGTCGAGTCATCCAAAGCAACAACCGGTCCAATACTGAATAGTCATTCACATAACAAACATTCACATAACAAACAGATCCAATAGTCATTCACATAATAAACAGGTCCAATAGTCATTCACATAATAAACAGGTCCAATAGTCATTCACATAACAAACAGGTCCTATAGTCATTCACATAACAAACAGGTCCTATAGTCATTCACATAATAAACAGGTCCAATAGTCATTCACATAACAAACAGGTCCTATAGTCATTCACATAACAAACAGCTCCTACAGTCATTCACATAACAAACAGCTCCTATAGTCATTCACATAACAAACAGGTCCAATAGTCATTCACATAACAAACAGCTCCAATAGTCATTCACATAACAAACAGCTCCAATAGTCAAGTCATTCACATAACAAACAGCTCCAATAGTCATTCACATAACAAACAGGTCCAATAGTCATTCACATAACAAACAGCTCCAATAGTCATTCACATAACAAACAGGTCCTATAGTCATTCACATAACAAACAGGTCCAATAGTCATTCACATAACAAACAGCTCCAATAGTCAAGTCATTCACATAACAAACAGGTCCAATAGTCATTCACATAACAAACAGGTCCAATAGTCATTCACAGAACAAACAGGTCCAATAGTCATTCACATAACAAACAGCTCCTACAGTCATTCACATAACAAACAGGTACTATAGTCATTCACATAACAAACAGGTCCAATAGTCATTCACATAATAAACAGCTTCAATAGTCAAGTCATTCACATAACAAACAGGTCCTATACTCATTCACATAACAAACAGGTCCAATAGTCATTCACATAACAAACAGGTCCTATAGTCATGCACATAATAAACAGGTCCTACAGTCATTCACATAACAAACAGGTCCAATAGTCATTCACATAACAAACAGGTCCTATAGTCATTCACATAACAAACAGGTCAAATAGTCAAGTCATTCACATAACAAACAGCTCCAATAGTCATTCACATAATAAACAGGTCCTATAGTCATTCACATAATAAACAGGTCCAATAGTCATTCACATAACAAACAGGTCCTATAGTCATTCACATAACGAACAGCTCCTACAGTCATTCACATAACAAACAGGTCCTATAGTCATTCACATAACAAAGAGGTCCTATAGTCATTCACATAACAAACAGGTCCTATAGTCATTCACATAACAAACAGGTCCAATAGTCAAGTCATTCACATAACAAACAGGTCCTATAGTCAAGTCATTCACATAACAAACAGGTCCTATAGTCATTCACATAACAAACAGGTCCTATAGTCATTCACATAAATAAACAGGTCCAATAGTCAAGTCATTCACATAACAAACACCTCCTACAGTCATTCACATAACAAACAGGTCCTAGGGTCATTCATATAACAAAGAGGTCCTATACTCATTCACATAACAAACAGGTCCTATAGTCATTCACATAACAAACAGGTCCAATAGTCAAGTCATTCACATAACAAACAGGTCCTATAGTCAAGTCATTCACATAATAAACAGGTCCAATAGTCATTCACATAACAAACAGGTCCTTTAGTCATTCACATAAATAAACAGGTCCAATAGTCATTCACATAACAAACAGGTCCTATAGTCATTCACATAATAAACAGCTCCAATAGTCATTCACATAAATAAACAGGTCCAATAGTCATTCACATAACAAACAGGTCCAATAGTCATTCACATAACAAACAGGTCCAATAGTCATTCACATAATAAACAGTTCCTATAGTCATTTACATAACAAACAGGTCCAATACTCATTCACATAACAAACAGGTCCTATAGTCATTCACATAACAAAGAGGTCCTATAGTCATTCACATAACAAACAGGTCCTACAGTCATTCACATAACAAACAGGTCCAATAGTCAAGTCATTCACATAACAAACAGGTCCTATAGTCAAGTCATTCACATAACAAACAGGTCCTATAGTCATTCACATAACAAACAGGTCCTATAGTCATTCACATAAATAAACAGGTCCAATAGTCAAGTCATTCACATAACAAACAGCTCCTACAGTCATTCACATAACAAACAGGTCTTAGGGTCATTCACATAACAAAGAGGTCCTATACTCATTCACATAACAAACAGGTCCAATAGTCAAGTCATTCACATAACAAACAGGTCCTATAGTCAAGTCATTCACATAATAAACAGGTCCAATAGTCATTCACATAACAAACAGGTCCTTTAGTCATTCACATAAATAAACAGGTCCAATAGTCATTCACATAACAAACAGGTCCTATAGTCATTCACATAACAAACAGGTCCTATAGTCATTCACATAAATAAACAGGTCCAATAGTCATTCACATAACAAACAGGTCCAATAGTCATTCACATAACAAACAGGTCCAACAGTCATTCACATAATAAACAGTTCCTATAGTCATTTACATAACAAACAGGTCCAATAGTCATTCACATAACAAACAGGTCCAATACTCATTCACATAACAAACAGCTCCTATAGTCATTTACATAACAAACAGGTCCAATAGTCATTCACATAACAAACAGGTCCTATAGTCATTCACATAATAAACAGGTCCAATAGTCATTCACATAACAAACAGCTCCAATAGTCATTCACATAACAAACAGGTCCTATAGTCATTCACATAACAAACAGGTC
The DNA here is from genome assembly GCF_947568905.1 of Ostrea edulis. Lineage (NCBI taxonomy): Eukaryota > Metazoa > Mollusca > Bivalvia > Ostreida > Ostreidae > Ostrea > Ostrea edulis. The sequence goes on from NC_079166.1 coordinate 2,524,747, forward strand.
CTATACTCATTCACATAACAAACAGCTCCAATAATCATTTACATAACAAACAGGTCCAATAGTCATCACATAACAAAAGGTCCTATAGTCATTCACATAACAAACAGGTCCTATAGTCATTCACATAATAAACAGGTCCAATAGTCATTCACATAACAAACAGCTCCAATAGTCATTCACATAACAAACAGCTCCAATAGTCATTCACATAACAAACAGGTCCAATAGTCATTCACATAACAAACAGGTCCAATAGTCATTCACATAACAAACAGGTCCTATACTCATTCACATAACAAACAGCTCCAATAGTCATTTACATAACAAACAGGTCCAATAGTCATTCACATAATAAACAGGTCCTATAGTCATTCACATAATAAACAGGTCCTATAGTCATTCACATAACAAACAGGTCCAATAGTCATTCACATAATAAACAGATCCAATAGTCATTCACATAATAAACAGGTCCAATAGTCAAGTCATTCACATAACAAACAGGTCCTATACTCATTCAAATAACAAACAGGTCCAATAATCATTTACATAACAAACAGGTCCAATAGTCATTCACATAACAAACAGGTCAAATAGTCATTCACATAATAAACAGGTCCAATAGTCAAGTCATTCACATAACAAACAGGTCCAATAGTGAAGTCATTCACATAACAAACAGCTCCTATAGTCATTCACATAACAAACAGGTCCAATAGTCATTCACATAACAAACAGGTCCTATAGTCATTCACATAACAAACAGGTCCAATAGTCATTCACATAACAAACAGCTCCAATAGTCATTCACATAATAAACAGGTCCTATAGTCATTCACATAACAAACAGGTCCAATAGTCATTCACATAAATAAACAGGTCCAATAGTCATTCACATAACAAACAGCTCCAATAGTCATTCACATAACAAACAGGTCCAATAGTCATTCACATAATAAACAGCTCCTATAGTCATTTACATAACAAACAGGTCCAATAGTCATTCACATAACAAACAGGTCCAATACTCATTCACATAACAAACAGCTCCTATAGTCATTCACATAACAAACAGGTCCAATAGTCATTCACATCACAAACAGGTCCTATAGTCATTCACATAATAAACAGGTCCTATAGTCATTCACATAACAAACAGCTCCAATAGTCATTTACATAACAAACAGGTCCAATAGTCATTCACATAACAAACAGGTCCTATACTCATTCACATAAGAAACAGCTCCAATAGTCATTTACATAACAAACAGGTCCAATAGTCATTCACATAACAAACAGGTCCTATAGTCATTCACATAATAAACAGGTCCAATAGTCATTCACATAACAAACAGCTCCAATAGTCATTCACATAACAAACAGGTCCTATAGTCATTCACATAACAAACAGCTCCAATAGTCATTCACATAACAAACAGCTCCAATAGTCAAGTCATTCATATAACAAACAGGTCCAATAGTCATTCACATAACAAACAGGTTCAATAATCATTCACATAACAAACAGGTCCTATAGTCATTCACATAACAAACAGCTCCAATAGTCAAGTCATTCACAGTAACAAACAAGGCAGTCAAATAGTCAAGTGTAATGTAACTATCATGAAAACCAGTGTAAAGAATCTGATTTGCAGAGATCATGTGATTGCATTACCAAGTAGAACTATACCATTACTTAAAACAGGTCACAGGAGTGGGGTGTTGGAGATAACCATAAGTAATGATTAATTTGCACATAATCTACAAATGAGGAATCAAACATGTGATAACAAATAAGAGTTTGCTTGCATGCGAGCCTAGACTATATATTGATCTCCAATTGGACATATGCAGACTCGGAGCTGCTGCAAGCTTGATCAGTAATCCAAAAGATGGATAATATTTATCCCCTCCTTGCTTTGATGATTTCTAAAGAATCTAATTTCTTGCCATTTTTTTTTTTTTTTTTTTTTTTTTTTTTTTTTTTTTAGGAATTTGTAAATTAAGAAAATTTCAAGTGTGGGGTAGTTAATTAGCAGTTACGCAGAATTTCCAGGACGACTATTATAACTTCTCAAGTTCTGAGTGACACCCCCACATGTCATGCTTCCCTCTACAAGTGCATCATGATATTTCAGGATATTTGATAATATCGCAAATGAAATATATTGGACTCGCAATTGCCAATATGATCCAAGCTAAAATTTAATTAAGGTATACCCATGTCCTAGCTAACAGGATAAGGTCATATGATATACAGGTACTTTAAGGATGATCAATGCTAGGGAAAGATAACAGATGCATCTTGGGAAGGGTGTGTCATAACAAATCATTGGTCAATATGACCTCTCAATTTATTGAATCTTATTTCATATTATAACTGTCCCATGAGGATCCAGGTTAAAATAGGTCCTCAGTATCCCTTCCTTGTCATAAGACGCGACTAAATGGGGGTACTTTGGACTTTTAAGGAGGCTTGATACAAGAAAACAAATGTCTGACTTGTCATTCATACCATAAAAATATGATACAACCAAAATCATAAATGGATATAGGCGCTTGTTTTAGAGATTTAGATTTAATTTCATAAAATAGAAAATAAAACAGTGGTGGATCCAGGATTTCCGAAAGGGGGGGGGGGGCACATGTAAAAGTCAAGTATTAGCCAGATTACTAAGCCATTTTGGGTGTCAAATCCGGAGTTTTTATCTTTATATGCCAATAATGTCTTGTAAATTTGTGGCAAGGGGAGGGGGGGGGGGGGTGGGGGGGGGGGGGGGGCTCTAAATCCGCCACTGTACAAGTAAGTAAAATGGTTCCAGTAGTAGTTGAACATTTCTAAACTAACAGATGATACTTATTTCTAAACTAACAGATGATACTTATTTCTAAACTAACAGATGATACTTATTTCTTTTGGCCATCAATTTATACAAATATTGTAGATTGAAATGACCAGCATTAAATCATAATTCTGAAATCAGGACCAATCACTTTAAATTGCAAAATTAAGGTAGCAGATGTTTGCAGTGCATGGGGCGCCTCCTTGGGTAGCAGATGTTTGCAGTGTATATGGGGCCTCCTTAATGAAATTAACATTAGTTATAAGTAGTCGTGGATTACTACGTCAAGGTTTTATAATCTTTATACCTTCATGACCGTGGAATAATTGAACATACCTTGGATTACTCATTAGCACATCGGGAGATATCCAAGTCTCTTTTCAGTGGAGGATTTAGGATTTAATATTCAAGTTTGAAACAAAAGAACAGAAAAATCAATAAATTTTTGTATCATAGCATTTCACTCAAAGATGTAAGTAATTATTTTAGTATGAAGAGCCTTACAAGTAATAACCCCCCCCCCCCCCCCCCTTTCCCCTAAATATGAAGGAAGGATATGTGGGTAAGGTTATGATATGATTGATTGATTGTATATTGTTTAACGTCCCTCTTGAGAATTTTTCACCCATATGGAGACATCACCATAGCCGGTGAAAGGCTGCAAAATTTAGACCTATGCTTGACACATATGACCTTTGAACAGGGAGGGATTTTTATCGTGCCACACCTGCTGTGACACGGGACCTCAGTTTTTGCGGTCTCATCCCAAGGACTGCCCCTTTTGTTGTCTCTTATGACAAGCAAGGGGTACTGAGGACCTATTCTAACCCGGATCCCCACAGGAGTTCTGGATTCTTAAAAAGAAGACTATGATGACAAAGAACCACTTGAATCATGAAGGCTCACTTGATGTTGTGGACCAGGTGAGCTAATAATAATGGGATTCTATCAAACCATTTTCATTATAAGATTTTCATGCATATTTGATAAATGATCTCATCAACTACAACCATTAGGGATTATAAACGTCTTCATTTCCACCGAAAATGGTGGATGCGATATGGATTTTTTAATTACCATGAAAAATTGTGTTTATGCATGTCGTCGTGCATTTTCCTTAGTTGGGGATTTCAGCAGTTTCCCTTTGAACATTTCATTATCCTGACAAGATTATGAAATGTTGCCGGGAAAAACCCTACGTCTATACACATAGTTATCTCCCTTTGTCTCTGTGGTAATATTTCATGCTGATTGCCTTAAAAGCTTTAAATCCCTGAAAATGGCCCATTAATTTGAGACTGCTTTAGCATGCTTAGAAGACATTAAACGTAGGTGTACAGGATTTGGGTGGATGCCAGGGCAATTAACTTCCTTTTATGAATTTTCAAAAGCTTGAAAAACAATTAATGAAGATATCTTAATTTGCTCAATCTTGCCAATTATCTGCTACATTGAAATAAAAAAGAAATAAAAGACCTCCATACATTGAGATGAAATTTATAAGAAAGTTGAACTGTTCAACACTGTAGAGCAGGAAGTCCTCAACTAAATTTGGAAGAATGTAAAAATCGAGCTGTCCTCAGCTTCGAATAATCATGGGATGCTTGGACAGACTTACTTAATCTTCAGAAGTCTGTTATTTCAAGCTTGACGTTTCTGTAGGAGATAAGTCCTCTCAAGACCACAAATTACCCGCTATATCTAAACGCTCCGTTTTTTTTTCCTTTATAAGCCATCAAGTGACATTTTACAAACCATTAGATTGGGTGATGGTAACAATGATACGTAGCAATTTTCCACCTACATCCTTTGGTCGTCAATCAACAACCAACAACAGGGGGGAAATTCCTTTCTTATAGCGGGAATTTTGCTTGGAAACACAGACATTTTCTGTTACAACCAATTTGGAATATTTTAGACAGCTAATGTTGTAGTTAATAAAATATTAATATCAAGGAACACTTTTTCTGTATCCTTTGATCATACACTGCGAAATCTTGATTCAACAACGACAGATTAAGAGGGATTAATCACACTGAAGTCAATGAACTTTTCGTCGTCGTAGCTGCACAACACATTTTTTCATCTAAGTTAACATACACAGAAGGAAAAGCATATTCTCTAAAACAAAGCAAATTTCTATTTGTAATTGCAATTGGATTAATGAAACTGAAAGGCAGGTCATATCCTAGGTATTAGCTGTCTAATTTAATTTCTTTATAAATAAAATTTATAGAAATTGGGTACAGATCCCATTCCACCCTTCTGTGCAACAGCTCTAACTCTGGTATGGCCTTATTTAAATTTTCATTATCATTAAATCGAAAGAAACCAGTAGACAGTTCTCTAACTCTGGTACGGCCCGATTTAATTTTTTTTATTATCATTATCTAAATTAATAGAAACCCCGGTGTACACATGCGATCTGTAACTCTGGTACGGCCTGATTTAATTTCATTATTATCATTAAATTTGATAGAAACCTGTACACATGCGATCTGTAACTCTGGTATGGCCTGATTTAATTTTATTATCATCATTAAATTCGATAAAAACCCGTACACATGAGTTCTGTATTTACCTGCTGATCATCAGGAGACCACACCCCACAAGTGATAGTTGTCTGGTCCAGGTTTAGCATAGATGACCAATACATCTGTCCAGCCACTGACCCCACCAGAACGAAACCATCACAGTAACAAATTAGGGCCATTCTTCCATCATGAGACCAGGAAAAATCTGTCACCTATTGAAAAACGATTTCATAAAATTGTCTTAGTCTGAGAAATGTGCATACTCAGTCCATGATTTTATGGTGGCTGTCAGAGAGTTGTTGGACAGTTGTTCTTCATAGTCATATTGCTTCACACTTTTTTTTATGGAGAAGGAGGATTAGTACATCCATACCTCAAAAACTACATTTACCTGACCCCCCCCCCCCCCCCCCCCCCCCCCCCCCCGCAAGGGAAGGAAGGAGAATTTGTATAAATTTGTACATCCATACCCCAGAAACTACATTTACCTGTCCCCTACCTCCCCCTCCAGGAAAGAAGAATTTGTACATCTATTCCTCAGGAACTACATTTACCTGACCCCCCAGGAACAGGACTCAAAATTAACATATGCCCGTCAGTCTGTGACTGGTTAAAAGTCTGGTGGACTGACTGACATTTGTTTTGGTCAGTCCGATGGGACTGGTTAATTTTCTAAAGCATCATTTTGGAAATTATACTTATGAAATTTTATACACAGATTTGGCATGCTTCAATCTGTAGATATCAGACGAATCTGATTCGTATTAGATATAAATCCCACATTTAAGTGTTACAATATTGTCTGAGGCATATTGAGTTAAATTTCATTTTGATAACATTAACGAAATATGTTTAATAATTTCCAGAAAACTCTGTTGGACTGGTAAATTTTTCTACGGACTGGTTGAAATTATACCCCATCAGTCCGGCTGGACTGGTGACAAAATAAGTTAGCTTCAAGCCCTGAGGAAAGAAGAATTTGTACATCTATACCTCTGGGACTACATTTGCCTAACTCCCAGGGAAGGAGAATTTGTACATCAATACCTCAGAAACTTCATTAACCTGAAGACCCCCCGAGGAAATCAGTCATAATATGTTTTACGGCATGACTGCGTTGAAACGAGCAATCAATTAAGACCCATAACATATTACAACACAACTTCAGGCATTTAATCCATCTATATTCATTTAACTCAGGAAATATATATGATGCGGTCGATGTAAACAGTGCATTGTGACATCATATTATAAGCTGTGATTGTTTTTCTTTCAAACCAAACAATCTTATCCACAACAAAACATACAGAGGTAATATGAGAAAGGTTGAATTTAAAAACACTAAATGGCACTTAAATTTCCAAACTATTAATATTTATTTATCTACGGGTATGTGTCCATGAAGTACATGTATACTGCAGTGACCAATCAGAATTCCTCAAATGTCACGTGCTTTTGACATAGATCTGGAATGTAATACGATGGCATCCATGAGAGAATTTGATGCGTTATAATCTATGACGTCACAGCCTACAGCACTATGTTACACGTACACACGTCACAGATTACACTGCATTAAATTCTCTCATGGATGCCATCGTATTACATCCCAGATCTATGTCAAAAGCACGTGACATTTGAGGAATTCTGATTGCCGCAGTGACAGCAACATTTTTCCGGAATAATCCCCATAATTTTTCAGCTGATGAAGATCAAAACATGAGACTCAATTGTGTGATCATTGGAACGAGCTGGTTGCAACGTGACCAAAGAACTTTTCTGCTACCATAAATCATTATATATCTACATTAATCAACCTATGTCGCCAAATCGGCTTAAAATTTACTACTGTAACAACAAAAAACAAAACACAACAAACCCTCGAGATCCCCACAATATTATAATATAATGCGATATAATAATTTATCATAAAACAAAACACAACAAACCCTCGAGATCCCCACAATATTATAATATAATGCGATATAATAATTTATCATAAAACAAAACACAACAAACCCTGGAGATCCCCACAATATTATAATATAATGCAATATAATAATTTATCATAAAACAAAACACAACAAACCCTCGAGATCCCCACAATATTATAATATAATGCGATATAATAATTTATCATAAAACAAAACACAACAAACCCTCGAGATCCCCACAATATTATAATATAATGCGATATAATAATTTATCTTAAAAGAAAACACAACAAACCCTCGGGATCCCCACAATATTATAATATAATGCGATATTAATAGAATCCTTCATTAGTACGAGTGTGGGATAGGGAAATTCCACCGAGGGGACAAGATTCGCAGTCTAGGACGAGGCTTTGCCGAGTCCTAGACAGCGAATCTTGTTCCAGAGGTGGAATTTCCCTACCCCACACGAGTTAATAATGAAGGATTATTTTTCTCACATTTTACCTACAGTTTAGTGCATAAATTTAGGAGCTTTGAGAAAATTCTAAATTATCAAAATCCTCATTTGAACTTCGATGCAAAAACTAATTAGACAGGCAGAAAGAGCGTATCCGAAAATGGTTTACACTGGAAGTGTAAACTAAAAAACCCAAGGTTGTCCACCAGAAAGCTTTTCTACATTAAAATTTAAAGATAACAATGAAAAATATTTTTGCTTCACCGTGTAACGTAAATCTTCACCGTGTAACGTAAATCATAGAAAATATATGACGTCACAATCAAATGACGTCGCAGCAGTGTGAGACAGAAAAATCTCACATGGCTGTCTCACATGGGTAAAGTCGATCTCACACTGGTGATAATGTGAGAAAATAATTTATCATAAAACAAAACACAACAAACCCTCGAGATCCCCACAATATCATAATATAATGCGATATAATAATTTTACTATAAATTTTTATAATAATCATGAGAAATTTATAATAATCATGAGAAATGAACAGATTCATCAATGAACATTTATTCAGTATAAATCTTATTATGAATTAAAGACAACTAAGCTGGGCTTGCCACTGTGTAATATATAAGTATAGAATAAGCCGACTGTCACCTGACTATTTCTGTCATTGATGAGTTCAGTGGACCACCTCCCTTCATGTTTTATCCAGACAAAGATGGCTCCCTGTACGTCACACGTGGCAAGTTTCTGGTAAGGCTCATTCCAACGAACTAACGTCACCTGGGGAAAATAATGGAAAAAATAAATTAATATAAAACATATATGAACGTCAGGCTGAAAAGTCTACAGAAGGGACTAGGTGTAAATATAGATATATAACACCCCTACAAATGATAGAAAATTATAGCTGAAGATGGAAGCTATTTCCGGCTCTAAAATCTAGTCATTCTTCAATTTATGGGTAAAATGTTGAAATGGCCAGAGACGAAAAATCAAATATTCTTGTTCCCTGGGAACTGCATGATTTCTATTTCAGAATGTAATGTTACAAAGAGTCTAAGTGATTTTTACTATCTCTGTGAAAATTGTCTTCCACCTTTAACTTAATGTTATGTGTTCTGCACATTCGTAGTTTTAAAACCAAATTAAACTATTTTCAAGCATTGGATACAATAATACGTCAAGTTTAACCCATCTCAGTTTTGTCTCAGTTCACTTAATTATGACACCCACACTATCACAATATAAAACCGTTTAAAACATACTGATTTTTGGCTGGTAGTAAGAAAAATGTCTGTAAATTAATATATACACATGCCATTGACAATGTAAGAATGAAGTTTTCTATTCATAACCTATCTAATCATGATAAATATACAGAAATGCTAATAAAACCTTCCGTTATTGCTGTAAATTTCAATAACAATTAGACGTGTGGCGAACTGATACAGTTAGAGTAGCATGAGCTGTCATCCTCACTAATGAATATTCATTACTTAGTCATGTGTCTCACCATGCAGTGAAACAAAACTACATGATAATTCCATCGTCTGTTCTGTATGTCAGATTCTCCCAGTCCAATAAACATACAGCAAGGAGAGAATATGTGTCTCCCGCTGTGACCCATTACAAGTAATACAAACGGACAGATGGACAGACAGACAGAGTGATCTCTCACTGCTGTGACCCATAACAAGTAATACAGACAGACAGACAGAGCGATCTCTCACTGCTGTGACCCATAACAAGTAATACAGACAGACAGACAGATCGAGTGATCTCTCACTGTACCTTTTTTGTGGGAATTGCAAAAATTGCTGTAATTTCAAAATGCTAATTACTTAGGGGTGTGACCTAGCTGGCTCTTCAATACCGGTAATTACACCATATCTTCAAATAAATTGTCTACATGAAGTTGAATAGGAATCAGACACTCGGGTTCATTCAGAGGTCTTTGGAATATTATGCTTTAGTTGGATGTTATATGAATTCATAATTTCACCCACTTCAGCTGTGAATGGACACCGCGTATATCACATGTCTATCACTTATTGTCAGAGTACTGCGTTGTTGACTGACAAAAGAAAAGAAAAACATGTTGAAATTTTATCACAATTATCACGTCAAAATAGAAACAGATGAAAAATCACGTCAAATCAGAAACAGATGAAAATCACGTCAAATTAGAAACAATTAGATGAAAAATCACATTAAAATAGAAACAGATGAGAAGGGTGGCTGTTTGTCTTAACTGAAGTAAACTTTATTATATACCCTGGAACAATTAGATAACAGTGTTTACTATTCCTATTTATTCACTTAGTAGGAAGTAAGTGTAGTTTTTGCATGTCATGATTTTAAATAAGTACAAAGTAAGATACATTTTAACATTTTCCCCTATCTATATATATTTCTATATATACAATTTGATATTGATTACTAATTGATTAGTTATATATATCAGTAAAGCAGACCAGAACCTCCATTTTAAAACACCGCGTCTACAAGCTCGGAGGTCCACGAGAACGACCAGCTGTGGTATGTATCATATCAAACACAGTGAAATGAATCTAACACAATTATAACTTAGATTATCTCCAAAAACTAAGCTTCACTGGTCTTAAATGCTCTCCAAAGAACCATTAATGAAGAACTCGAGCTTCAGAAGGAGTCTTCAGTGCTAATAGTAGGAAACAAAACAGGCATCTTGTGTCGAGGCTGCCTGCCTATAGAACTCAGGACTACAATACCAGGGACTGGCAGGCACAGAAGCCAAGAGCTTTTTGTAAGAAAATTGGCAAATATTTCTTGACAGAGGCCAAAGAGAGATTATGAAAGAAATTTCTGTTGCAGAATAAGGCTTGATCAAGACCATATCACTTTCAGGATATCAAGTTTACCCAACAATAAACCCTATTTACTGCTAACTCCAGAGGGGGTTCTTTAATACACTTCTTTGTGCGAGGATAGCATGTGGCAATTGAGGCATGCTAAGACAAATTTACATTAATTATTGAAATGGAAACAAAATATAAAGCCTGGGGCTCTTGTAAGACGGTAAATTTCCTGCCAAGATTTAGACATCCATTCCATGTGGAAAGTATTGAATGTAGAGGTTAAAATACCCTTTTATAAGTTAATTACCATCCCAAAACCAGAATGTCGTCTGTTTAGTCTCTCTACTCACACCTTGATGGTAAAAACAAACTACTTTTTTTTAGGTATGTGCCTTTCCAAATGGGATAAAAAATAGTGGCATTGGTTTCAAATTGGGAAAACATTTCATAGACATAGAAATAGAGGGGGGACCAGTGCATTAAGGTATAATTGGACTCCTTCTTACTTTCAATTTTGTCAAAGCTTACCTCATTCAAATAAGCAGAGGCCAAAAAATTACATTTATTTAACAATTTTGAAGCAAAAATTGTAATCTTTGGGCCTGTGAAGGATGAACAATAAATGTTTGGGAATTTCAATGTAAAAATTGGTAAAAATTAATACCTGCTTTTTAGCATTGGGAATGAGGCCTATTTCAGCCCCTTACAGACACTTTAAAAAAAAACCTAAGTTACTATCCAACAACTTCGTGATTACTTATATGTCTGGTGTGTAAAATTACATAATAATGCTGGTATCATTTCTTTATACTGAAAAGATTTAATTTTTGTCCAGGAAGCAAAAATTCAGGGGACATACATGTATTTTGAAGACTATCATCGTTTTAAATTAGGATATAAATGCATTTTGTTATATTTTACAGAAAATGACTCGTACGAGTCATTTGGACTCAATTTAATTCTTTCAAAAAATTGGGAAAAATATGACCTTTACGATCCCTTTAAAGCGAAAGCCATTGGTCTTCCTTTTTTTAAAACAAAAAATATGTCTTCTAAGCAGGCGTTAACACAATCAATGTTATATGACAGAGAGTACCACACATGGGTTAAAATTTGTGGTATTTCTCGTTAACACAATCAATGTTATATGACAGAGAGTACCACACATGGGTTAAAATTTGTGGTATTTCTCGTTAACACAATCAATGCTATATGACAGAGAGTACCACACATGGGTTAAAATTTGAGGTATTTCTCGTTAACACAATCAATGCTATATGACAGAGAGTACCACACATGGGTTAAAATTTGAGGTATTTCTCGTTAACACAATCAATGCTATATGACAGAGAGTACCACACATGGGTTAAAATTTGTGGTATTTCTCGTTAACACAATCAATGCTATATGACAGAGAGTACCACACATGGGTTAAAATTTGTGGTATTTCTCGTTAACACAATCAATGCTATATGACAGAGAGTACCACACATGGGTTAAAATTTGTGGTATTTCTCGTTAACACAATCAATGCTATATGACAGAGAGTACCACACATGGGTTAAAATTTGAGGTATTTCTCGTTAACACAATCAATGCTATATGACAGAGAGTACCACACATGGGTTAAAATTTGTGGTATTTCTCCTACAACTGGTAACACCCCTATTAAGAGTGGGACGTTAAACAAAGAAACAAATTGTGTACACCACATTCATATCATATTCACAATAACTGCAGTGAAATTACGGATAACTGAATCTAAACCCCGGATCAATCTACGTATGTGCAACAAAAAGTGTGTTTATCTGAGGGCCATTTGATAAAATTCACCATGAACATTATGGCACACACAAATGAAATGAAAACTGTCCCTGTCGATCGTGCCAGTAGTATAATAACGCGGCATCTTTAAAGATCCCCCTAACACGACAAGAAACAAGGTAAGAGTTGTCTAAACCACCGACTGAACAAATTCTGACAGCTTCACTTTGTTAAAAGTGCATTGTGGTTATAAACATTTGATACCCATGCAGTATTTGAGTCAACTTCAACGAACATTAATTGATAATAAAAACCAATATTTATGTTCTACTTTAAGGGGAGATAATTTCACCAGCTTCTCATTTAACTAAGCCTTTAGGGCTCACATCTTTTGTACCGCTGTGTGATCCAGCTATAAGAAAGTCAGTCGTTTACAGACCTGCATTAATATTATGACGCACAGGAAGCACGGACAGGATGTCGACTTCAATGTCATCAGAATCCCTGTGTCAGCTACGATAGCATGCATACGCTCCCTTTAACAATGGCAGCTCCAATCATATTAGATCTAGTCAATATTTCTTTTTAATATTCTCGTCATTGACTTTCAAATTATTCTGCTTTTCTTTAAGGAATAAATGTCTATGGTTTGTTTACTTTACCGGGATAAAAAAAACCCAATACAACCATGGATTAATTTGTATAACAAGCAAAGCTGAATACACCACCATTTCCACATCTGTCATAATGAGTTTGGCATGTCCTGCTTAAATATCTGTATTTATAGTAATTCAACAAGTTATTTTTCTATATATAGGTTTATATCTTAAGTTCAGAGGTCGCTTGTGTGTCAGACTTTATATTGAGAACAAGTGATGAGCAGACTTTATATTGAGAACAAATAATGAAATATCAAAGGTTTATCATACACGACACACAAGCTGAATCTGCTCTATTTCTAAATCATAATGGTTGTTCCTCTGTAATCAGGGTTGTGACTCAGTCAGAATTCCTCAGAAATCAGAGGAAATATGGTCCAAAAGGGAGGAAAACACCTCCCCTATCAAAAAAATATCTTCTTTTTTTTTTGGTCATTTTAGAAACCCAAAGTATATTTCATTTTTTTTTTAAATTTAGCCAATCGGAGGATATCTTCTGAATAGAGGAAAAATCACACTCCTGGTAAAATTTTACTCAAAATCTTCTATTTACCTAAATTGAATTTATTCATCATTTTTGAAAACATAGCAGTGCATTTTCCAAAAATACTAATATGGTGTCTCACAGTCATGCATTTAGTTCTGTGAACTCCAAGCTTCATAAATACAGCATTCGGTCAAATATCAAATGAGGATGAAATTTACATCAAATAAAATTTACATCCGATATCTTCTAATTGTTGTCGTAGGCAGCGAGATTAATTACATCTGCATATACTTCCATGCCACACGGGGCGCTCCTAGGAACCTTCTTTGAAATATTAGTTTGTAAATAAAAATTTTGACTCCTCTATAAAATTTCCTGCTGGAAGCCACCACCAAGAAACTCTCCAATGATCAAACGCAGCCCTGCTCTACGATCACCGCACTGCAATATATATGATTGCATTGCCTAATGGGTGTTATTGATGGAAACCCATGCATACATGTATTAACAATGGCAACTTGAGGGAAATATTGACAGTGGCTCCGCAGAGGGTATAAGAGAACAAATATACCTTCCGGAAGATACAAATTAATCTCTCCGAATATATACACCACGGTGCTATTTGCAAAATATCGCAGATAAAATCAGAATAATTATTCACATGGGGAACTACAATCATGTCTACAGAGTTTAACTAACATTGGTTGTCTTTTAAGGGTTATTTTTTTTGTTTGTGTGTGTGTTCTACTTTACAGCTGCATCAATATACTATCAAAGTAGCAGAAATATCCATTAAAAACCTTCTTTTTTTTGGACATTTATACATTCCATTTCAAAAGATGAAGTATAGAAATTGTATGTGTGTGTGTGTGTATTTTTGAATATAGTTGCAATGTACATTAATTTTATTTAATAAAAACCTTTGTTAAGAAAGAGTCATGAGGTGTTGGTTTACTAAGGTTTAAAGTGTACAAATTTAAACGAATTATCGTAATACAAACAAGTATCAAAAATATGAAAACAATAAAAAAAAAATCAATACAAATTTTTTTAGCAAATTCTCAACCCCTGGAGTCTAGTATTTTTCTTTCACAAATTTCCAATCACGTATTCAGTCCAGAGACAATAAAAGACTTAATTGATTTGCTTCAGTATCATGTGCTACATAAATCATTCCAAAACAAATTTATCATTTAATGTTGGTCTGACACAATTCCGAAAATTTGCCTCATTCCTGTATACATCACATTACGTCAGATTCCAATCTTGTATCTGCGCATGAAAAATCATTATAAAACATGTGACCCACATAGGCCCCATTAGTCTTGTATAACAAGGCTTGTCGTAATCTTGAGAGGCAACACAATGAGATTTTCGAACCATGTTGTGTCACAACATTCTTAATGCAATGGTAAATCTCACTTTAATAGAATAAATCATGGGAGAACGCAACAACACATTTTCTTTTTCCACACTCGACAATCAATACCAGAGAAGGCATCGTCTATTGGAGAGAACTTTCTTAACTTTCGCAGAAAACGTATAAAAGCAGCAATCTCAATTCCCTTATAAATCAAGAAAATCCGCTCGCATTGATTGAGCACTTCAAGTTACATTAGTCAACTTCTTTCAGGCTTTCGAACTTGTGTCTCTGATTACTTGAGAGACTTTATGAGAGAAATTTTGGGGGGAAAACCTCAATGCTTATATCCAGTTTCAGCTTATCACAAATCCCCATTCCCTTCACTGAAAGCACCAACTTCTCCTTCCAGTTGCTCATTATCATTTTTAAGGTTTCACTCAGACATTAACTTGTTCCATACAGATTTGTCAAAGACAGAAAATGGTCAGATACTCGAGATCATATGGAATGCAAGTGAATGATCTCAATTCAAGAAACCTTTGGTGATTTTTTAAAGATTTAATTTTCCAACACTTTTTTTCTTTCATTTTTTCTGGGCTCACTCTACATGGGTCCTCAGGTTTAAAATTACACCTGAAAGCCATCACATAAAATTTGTAACTTTTGACTTAATGATTCTGGATTATACAGGGCCCTATATCTATCATTCTAATTGTCTCCCATGGTAGAGAGTTTGGTTCTATACTTGTATCATTATTAACATCCATCTGATCAAGATATAGGACTCCTGGTGGATGTGACCGGTCAACATGGGATGCTTACTTCTCCTAGGCACCTGATCCCACCTCTGGTGTGTCTAGGGGTCAATGTTTGCCCAACTTCCTATTTTGTATTGCTTATACAAGTTATGAGATTGATCACTGTTCGTAATCTTCACTTTTTCATCTTTCTCTCTACCTCAATAGTAGCTATAGATAGAAAGATTGATCAAACAACTGAGATAGATATTTTTACCATTGAATATTAATTTTAATGCCAAGTTCGTTTTTAAAAAAATGCACCAGTGGTTCTAAAGAAAATGTGAAATGTTTACAGACAACAGAGTAGTTTTGATTTAAAAAAAAAAAATTATACTTGAGGCTCAATCGATCAGCTCAAGAGGTTAAAAAAAACACCCACCTCACTTTTGTGTCCTCTCAAATTAAAATTACTCCTGGGTGGTGGATCATACTTCTTGCAGTGACTGGTGGTGAATGTGACTCCCACCACCCCTTTTGCATTCCCACTCGCCAGCCAGCCTTCCATGTAATACTGGTTCCGGTTCAACTTCCAGCCACCATTGTTGTCCGGTACGTCCGGTACCTTTCCCATCCATGACAGGGAGTGGATGGTACATTCGGTTCGCGTGGAGTTGTTCTGCTCAAAATGCACATGCATTTTAATATCTCACTTTTTTGGCAGTATCATGGTTGTCATTTATTTTAAGGTTCTCCAAAGTCTGCAAAATTGAAATAAAATTCTTTAGATAGAAAATTCTGTTAATAGACTCTCTCTCTCTCTCTCTCTCTCTCTAAAGAACATTAAAACAAAACAAATCTATTTCAACTATATATCACCAAAATTGTGTAAAATGATATACTTCATTTATACTACGGCATATTATTCCAATGATTGTGTTATGTAAGTTTTAAAGATATGCAAGACTCTTAAAAAGATGTATTTTGTCCCTTAATTTCCTTTCATCAGAAAACAACTCTACCCATAACTACATGACATTTTGTTTTCAATTTACAGATCACACTAACAAAATGTTCTAATGGGCATAATTATCAACTGTTAAGAATAAGTCGAGATTATAAAGTCTATCTGCGTAATAATCTGCAAGATGTGATAATTGGACACAAGAAAATTCTACAGAATATCATATATATATAATGCATGAACATTGAAAATCTACTGCAAAACCTCATAGGTTTTATGAGATGCTGCTGTAATATATTTCACATCATAACTTATTAGATAAATCAAACTGCTTCCACTCTGAAATTTCACATCCAATTTCTCAGCAGTAATTTACCACTGGTACAGAGAGATAGCACATTAAAAAAATTGACCTCAATGGACAGATTTTGTATCATTGCCATTTTTCACCAGAAGACAAATTAATGAACAGACAAATATTAAGCTGGTCAGATTTAATCCATGCTTTTCGTGTCGTCTGCAAAACACGTTAGGACTGAAACACCTGTGTCACTGAAGATGAAATGATGGGTGTTAATACATTTCACCTGCTAAAGACAATCCAGATCAAACGGCAGTAGCGGATACCTTCAGTAGCCACTAAATGACAAATGATCAATGTTTCTATTTCACTATACCAGACATTCAATCAAAATATCAAAGCAAGTTTCCCTACGCATAATATTTCACTGAAATCATTAATCATACATGTACTACTTATTCACATGATAACGAGAGAGCACTATTTTCCTGAAATTACGACAGGTAAATTACTATGGAACTTGTTTTCATGGGTTCAGATTTTCATCGGGTTTGGAAGAGAATACGACATGAACTAAAACAACAAAAGCTAAACCCACAAAAATTAAAGATTTTATGGTAGTCTTAAGTTACATGCAGGCGAAACTGCAGGTTAAGTAGAAAATGCAACAGACCAGAACGGGATTCGAACCCGGGCCACCCTGAATCTCTATAGTCAGGTGCTCTTAATTAATTACTACCAATTAACAGAGATATCTATAGATATAACCACTAGTGATCGAATCTGTCTGACTGGCAATTGGTAAGCAAGTCAATATGAAAACAATAAATTTTAATTTTTTGATGAGAAAAATTTATAAAAAAAACAGTTTTAAAATAATAAGAACTGAACAATACAGTTCAACTTCGATATCTGGAACACCGATGTCTCGAACACCATGGATATGTCGAAGTGATTTGGACAGTTGAGTCCCAACCACTTATTCTTCAAGTATTTTACCCTCGATATCTCAAATATCTCGAAGTGTTATCTCAGTCCCATCAAATTCGAGATAACGAGGTTTGACTGTATACGATTTCAGTGAAACTTTACGGATTGTCAGATAACTTAGTGCAGCTAACTGTGCTTATTATTTGGTTTGTCCGCGTTTAATGGAGACACCACATCTAGCATTATGATGACCGGAGTTGTGATGAGTCGGACCAGCTCTTCCATTATCCTCATCAGTAAATCTATCCTTACACCATGTAAAATATAATGTGATTCTCAGTTCCTCAGCCACTGTTATTCTGTCTCTTGATACACGGGTTTGTCGATTTCATGATTTCATACACAATACCAGCACACTCCAAAGTTTAGGGAAATGATAAATAGAATTCATTTCATTGAACTAAATTTTCTATAGCATATTCCTCAATTAAATACTTCATTTCTATATGTAGTGAAAGTGAGGCTTAGATTGTCCTCTAATTGTTCACAAACAATCACTATAGTGTTGTAACCTCCTCCCTTGTTTTGGTGCAACACAATCTCTGATAAGTGAGGAACATTAAACAATTTTCAACCAACCGATCAATAAGAGAATTATTTCCTTTACATTGATAGATATTTCTTTAACTAAAAGAAATATTTTAATAAGAATTTGCATGATATCAAATAACTTTCAAAACAAAAGAGATATCTTTTTAAGTGTCCAAACGCGATACATTGCAATCAAAAAGAGATACCTCTCTCAGTTATTTTAAATCTCAGACTGGTTGAATGCACATGGAATGTTCCACAAAATGAAAGCCCGCTGACATCATACAAATTAAGATTCTGAGACAGGGAAACTAAAAATAAATATTGTAGGAACCCATGTTCAACTTGACACTATACTACTAATCAATGAAGCAATTACTATTAATTTATTTAGATAGGATGATTCAAAATGAATAATTCTTTTAAAAGTACAACTTGATGTGATAATATCAGTGCGTTTAATAGGCACAATTCTGATGCCTCTGCAATATTCATAAATTGATATTCTGAAGTACAGTTATAATAGAGAATTTATTCATTTTTGAATATATATGCTTAATTTCCTCCTTTTGTCAAAGAATATGGAGGATATAGCATTATAAATAAATTATATATAAAACTGATGTTTAATTTTCTACCAGTTCTTAAAAAATTCAAGGGATCAAAGTACTGCCGTATTTATCATGCAACTCACTTGATTCAGCCTGCATGGTGGCAATTAATTAAAACAATCTCAACAACCTCCTAGAACTTTCCCCGCCACTCTCGCATTAATTAGCTTATTACATCACATAAATGACAAGGTCATGCATAGTAGATATCATTGTAGTAAAATGAGAAATTATCGCTTTGGTTTTAAGAGATATTTCTCAAAGTTAGAGAGCTACATGTATATCTCTGAGAAAATCTGCAAGAAATATCGTTTTAAGTTTGAAAGATATCTCTTTTACATCAATAAAGTATCTCTCTACCATAAAGCAGCATCTATCAGAGTTAGAAATACCTCTCTAGGTTACAGAGATGTATACAGGGGTGTATCAGCATGTTTTACGTCCCGTCAAGACTTTCTCCATCGTATTGTGACATCACCAGCTCTTGGTGAAGTACCACAAAGTTAGACCTATAATGCCTGGGGCTCAGGGCCCTCTAGGTGAAGTACCACAAAGTTAGACCTATAATGCCTGGGGCTCAGGGCCCTCTAGGTGAAGTACCACAAAGTTAGACCTATAATGCCTGGGGCCCAGGGCCGGAGCAGTGAGCTGGTACTTTACTGTGACAGCTAGTTCCTGTCACGACTCGGAGACCTCCATCTTAAAGTTAAGGTGATATCCAAAAAGGCCTGCGAGTCTCATTTCTAAATTCTGAGCATTTGGCGAAGGAGCAATATGTATTAGGTTTGACACGGCTGTGGCACGAGCAGGGCTCAATCTAACAGGTAAAGAGAGGTTTGACACGGCTATGGCACGAGCAGGGCCCAATCTAATAGGTAAAGAGAGGTTTGACACGGCTGTGGCACGAGCAGGGCTCAATCTAATAGGTAAAGAGATATCTCTTTTTTGGAAAAAAACAGTAAACTAGCTACAGAACTGTAGCTCTCTGAAAAAATATTTTGACTGAACTGATATTAAATTTATGAGACAGCAACACAAGAATACAACGATATCAGGCCTCAACCATGCGCAGCTTTTTGTGCACCGTAAATCAAAGGTTTTCATAAGGGGTGGATCTGTAGCTCTCTGTTCCGTCAAAATATTTTTTCAGAGAGCTACAGTTCTGCAGCTAACAGTAAACGGGCTTGTCATACAAAGGTGTGCAGCCATCTGGGGAAGTCTATAAATTCTATAAATATCAACATATAACTGTTCACAGAGACTGCTCGACACCAACAAAGAGATGAAGCACTCCAACAGAGATGGCAATAGCCCTCGGCCAGGTGAACTAAAAACCAAGGAATCACCAGGATCTGATTTCCAATTAGCTGACGGCAAAATCTCTGCGAAGACTGCACAGTTAAATTGTTATTGCGGAACCACGACAAGCCTGACGTAAAATTGGTTGGAAAAAAAATGTGTGGGTGTTAAATTTGCCATTTGAGCGATCATGTAATAAAAACCAACATAATAAAATCTAAACAACTCAAAATATTCCATAAAAAAAAAGAGCTTGTCTTACTTGAAAATTAAACTAGCGTAATTTCCTTACACCCCTTAAGTACAATGTTTTCGCCCAATAAAGGAAATTAAAATCATCAGAGCTGTACGAAAACGACATTTTACATAGCTTGTGACTTATGAATCTCTAACAGAGATTTATGTTCCCCCTGACAATGAAATTATTCTCTCTAACAACATCGTTTGTTTGTACAAGCAAGGCTATAATACTCGACCTGCACGTTTCATGTTCAACTTCAAATGAGACCATTGGCACACATAGCGACTCGTAAAACGTACTACTTCACCTTTATGTGGCAATTGATTAATCAATTAATGATTCAATCAACAGGAATTGTGGGTAATTTAGGCAAGATCCCAATGTCAAGAAATGTTAAAGTGTATTGGCCGTTTCACTGCTTGATATTTGAGTCATATATAGCTAATTGAAATTTATACCATTTCAGAGCTATAGGCTAAAACCCATGCATACAATCAGCCATTATGATCTGAATATCTTAAAGCTAATGATGGTAAATTGAAATGAATTTTGCGTTTGATGATGATAAATTAAATACTACAGCTGCAGCAGAACTTCCTACTTTAATACGTCTGCCATCAAAGTCACTCCAATGAAATTGATGTTTCCCCTTCTGGAAAAAAAAATATCTGGGAGAATTGATTAAGACTAAACAAAGAAAATTTTAATTGCTGCATGTTGCCAAGAGAAACTATCAGTCTTTCCACAAAGTCCAATCATGTCAATATCATTCCCGAGCAGGGTTTTTCTTTTTTTTTAGCCAATTCAGATTGCTACACAGGACACTTTGCGAGCATCAAAACCATTTCTACTCCTTTATGATACCAATATCTTGGAATCCATCTTCGCTTTTTCCATACGGTTTGCTGCATTCTCTAACATTGCCAAATCAATAGACTTTTATCCACACCCTACAGAAGCAATCACAATTAGTAAATGATCTGAGGGATCAATTCATTGATGGAACTTATGAGTTTTAATCAGCACCTAGGGCTGTATCAGTGCCGTGGACACCAGTCAACCTGACTGCCATCAATTTTACATTAAGTACTCTGTAGATATACCTAAAGACCCGGCCTGTAAATGTCCAGACATTACAACGCGATTAGATCGCCATGTCAGAAAGGTTTGACCACTCCAAGTACAGCAATGTTCCTTTGTTGAAGAATCATTTCTACGTTCCGATTACCGTAGCAATCATCCAACTTACTAAAGAAAAGATGGAGGATTACATATCATATCTGAGGAAACTGTTAATGAATGGATAGTGGAGGATATGTATGATAAAATGTTGAAATTGAAAACTTCATAAAGTTTTACTTTACTCAGTGTAAAAGAAATGCAGTTTTAGTAGAAAGTAACTGCATGAGGAATTTTTTTTAAAACCCTGCAAGATTCAAACTCACGGATTGGCAGCTTCAAACAGTAATTATCAGCTAATTAAGTCACAGAGTCAAAATTAGGGACAACATTTTACAAATATATATTACTGATATCTATTTTTCCAACCGAAAGGACGTTGGTCATTATGACAATAGTTCTTCACCCTTAATTTCACTTTATACGGCTTTATCTGAATAAGATTCTGCCCAATCAGAGCTGATAATATCGTTCTGGTGTAAATCATGAATTGATAGTACGTACATCTGTCACGTATGTCGCACGATCGTTTACCGATACTTCATGTCAACAGCTTACCCCCTGAGATGTTGGGTACAAATCCATGTGTTCTATTGCCGAGGGCAATAAAACACATATAGAGCTGTTCCCAGCACCGAGGAAAACATGCAGAGGTCTATCTATTGACTGATTAGACATTAAACACATGTATCTATTGACTGATTAGACATTAAACACACGTATCTATTGACTGATTAGATATTAAATACATCTATATATTGACTGATTAGACATTAAATACACGTATCTATTGACTGATTAGACATTAAATACATCTATCTATTGACTGATTAGACATTAAACACATGTATCTATTGACTGATTAGACATTAAATACACGTATCTATTGACTGATTAGACATTAAACACACGTATCTATTGACTGATTAGACATTAAATACATGTATCTATTGACTGATTAGACATTAAACACACGTATCTATTGACTGATTAGATATTAAATACATGTATCTATTGACTGATTAGACATTAAATACACGTATCTATTGACTGATTAGACATTAAATACACGTATCTATTGACTGATTAGATATTAAATACATGTATCTATTGACTGATTAGACATTAAATACATGTATCTATTGACTGATTAGATATTAAATACACGTATCTATTGACTGATTAGACATTATAAACACATCTATCTATTGACTGATTAGACATTAAATACATGTATCTATTGACTGATTAGACATTAAATACACGTATCTATTGACTGATTAGATATTAAATACATGTATCTATTGACTGATTAGACATTAAACACACGTATCTATTGACTGATTAGACATTAAATACATGTATCTATTGACTGATTAGACATTAAATACACGTATCTATTGACTGATTAGACATTAAATACACGTATCTATTGACTGATTAGATATTAAATACACGTATCTATTGACTGATTAGACATTAAATACACGTATCTATTGACTGATTAGATATTAAATACATGGATCTATTGACTGATTAGACATTAAATACATTATATCTATTGACTGATTAGACATTAAACACATCTATCTATTGACTGATTAGACATTAAATACACGTATCTATTGACTGATTAGACATTAAATACATGTATCTATTGACTGATTAGACATTAAACACATGTATCTATTGACTGATTAGACATTAAACACACGTATCTATTGACTGATTAGACATTAAATACACGTATCTATTGACTGATTAGACATTAAACACATGTATCTATTGACTGATTAGACATTAAATACACGTATCTATTGACTGATTAGACATTAAACACATGTATCTATTGACTGATTAGACATTAAACACATGTATCTATTGACTGATTAGACATTAAACACACGTATCTATTGACTGATTAGACATTAAACACACGTATCTATTGACTGATTAGACATTAAACACACGTATCTATTGACTGATTAGACATTAAACACACGTATCTATTGACTGATTAGACATTAAATACACGTATCTATTGACTGATTAGACATTAAATACATGTATCTATTGACTGATTAGACATTAAATACATGTATCTATTGACTGATTAGACATTAAACACATGTATCTATTGACTGATTAGACATTAAACACATGTATCTATTGACTGATTAGACATTAAATACATGTATCTATTGACTGATTAGACATTAAATACATGTATCTATTGACTGATTAGACATTAAATACATGTATCTATTGACTGATTAGACATTAAATACATGTATCTATTGACTGATTAGACATTAAATACATGTATCTATTGACTGATTAGACATTAAATACATGTATCTATTGACTGATTAGACATTAAATACATGTATCTATTGACTGATTAGACATTAAATACACGTATCTATTGACTGATTAGACATTAAATACATGTATATATTGACTGATTAGACATTAAACACATGTATATATTGACTGATTAGACATTAAATACATCTATCTATTGACTGATTAGACATTAAATACACGTATATATTGACTGATTAGACATTAAATACATGTATCTATTGACTGATTAGACATTAAATACATGTTTTATTACTTAATGTACTGTACATGTACATGTATGTATTGTGCTTTAATTTTGTCAAAGGAAAGTTTAAGTTAACAATTATTTTTAATCATTTAAATCATGTTTAAATGAAAGAAAACCTGAGCAGGCTCACATACCCCATGCTCCAACATTGCTTGACAATGTCTCTCATAATGAATGGTAATGTTTTGTCATTTTCAGTCGTAATTGTTCAGGCCAATTTAAAATGTACACAAATCCTAATCTGCAAGTCAATACTGCCCCATAAAAAAAAATTTAAGAGAGTTCTGATTTTTTGTTTTCATTGTTTTGTTGTTGTCTTTTTTGTAGTTTTTTTTTTTCTCCCATTAGATAAATGATATCAGTGATGCTTTCTCTGTTCATTTGATTTTTGATATTTTATCCGATTAAAATATCATATTTCCTAGCGCAATTTCTATACAGGGCAAAAGCTGTTACAAATATATTTTTTTATGCAACAGAAATGGGATATGAATTATTCATAATAACATCACAAAAATTACCACTTTCCATTTTCCATCGTTCAACCATGAAATTATTTTTCGTTTTTGGGAATCAAAAAAATCTGACAGGCATAAATAAAACAAATTTCTTGCATCATTATTTCTCTGATAATTACAAGCTACATCACAGCCATAAATCACAACTTCTATTTACAATTATATTTTCACTCCCTTTAAAAGCGGTTTTATGTAACACTAATTTCCTAAAAACATTCCATAGATATATTACTTGTAGTGCATGCTCTGAATATTTCTTCATTTTTCATGAGAGAAAAAAATTTCAATTCCATATTGGATTTGTGTCTGTTTTGCACAGCTAATCGTGACACATACAATTTGTGTTCATCTAAGCAAATGACATATTTCCCGTAACACGTCTTTATATGGGGTCAGCACCTTCTCCGCCTCCCCGCGTGCCTACAGCAGCATGTCTAATCCATAAATGTAACAAAATTAATTCCCATCCTACACTAAACTATGACTAGGCGTCAATTATTCATGAAATATTGATGAAATATGGAAGTTTTAGCAGTATACCGGTAAGTATACAAAATGGGAACAGGGATATAATTCCAGAAATTTAAAACAAAGAGATTGACTTCAAAGGCAACTAAAAAGGAGAGTAATAAAACTGTGGAAGAACCTAGCTCCGCAAACCTGCAAAAATGGAATTGTAATGAACGACAAAATGGAGACAACATGATAAGCGTTACTTATACACTGACTTTAATAGCACTGTCAATGAACATGTGATAATTCGAGATGCCAGTCAGCAAAGTATTTGTTTAATTTTACTAATTCCTAACTATTACAATATTGAAGTTTTTTTTTTTTTTAAAAATCAAGCTCTAAGTAAATCTCCCCTTTAACAATTTTGAAAAAGCACTATCTGAATTAGTCTATCATGAATGAGAATTTTTTTTTGTCACGCAAGTTCAAAATATCTCCGGGTGACAACTAATAGGAATTTATCATTGCAACAAAAGTAAAAAAAAGTGCTGTGTATGAATAAGATGTCTCTGGAAATGCCAGTAATGGCAGACATTTAAATACAGACAGGGATCCCACCCCCCTCCCTCCTCTCTACGCTGTAATTGATAGCAACCCATTCCCATTTATGGAGATCTTCTGACTGTAGAGATTTCATTTGAAGTCCTGGGCTTACCAGTGCCTTAATAGGTGCCAACAGACCAGAGAGTGTTTTCAATGAATTATGTGAGAGTATTCGCATTCTGAAACAATTTAATTTCATCTGTAAAACGCAATTTGATTGGTTCGTTCGAATTTTCAACATTGTTCATACCGTATATAAAATAAGTTGCCTTTAAGTTGCACCATAGGACATGCTAGGAATGATGTCACAATGTGTTTGGCTCTTCTGTTTCCATTTTGTTGCTATGGCAATATTAATGCTCCGCATCATGTAAAATCCATATTTTCTTTAGAATTATTCATCCAATGCGTTTTAATAAATCAAATACATAAAGAATTAAAGTTTAACATCATTTCTACTCACTTTATACAATATTAAAGTAAGATGGGACAGTAAATTTGCACTTTTTTAAATAAACTGTTTTGTGGTTTATATAATGCATAAACAGGTTTAATTTACTTTATACATCTTATGAGCAAAAATTAATTACTTTCAATCCTGTAGAGAATTGAGGCTGGAAACACAAGGTATCAACTTATTCAAAATCTGAACAATCTGATTAGCTAAGTAGTTGAATATGCTGATCAATGCTTAAGTACATAATGCACTACTTACACTCTGAGAATTTGATTTTAATAAATGTTACTTTCTCTTAAATTTTACACATTGATTTTACATAAAATGTTTCCAAGTGCAATTTATATATCAATATTTGATTAGTTGATTGGCAATAGACAGTTCATATCGTATAAATAAGAGGAATAGCTATCAATGATGTAATGCAGATGAAATTTCACTGCATTCCTGTAACTGCTTTCAGACACATTAGACTTGATTTGAAATTGAGTCACATTTTTTATAAATCTTCTCAAGTGCACTTATAAAGCGTAAACTGCCAATAACACAGAAGATGCCTCTCTAAATGGCTGAATTTAGCACCAATCCTGCTAAAACTGCTTTTTTTTCTTTTTTTCTTCTTTTTTTTTGGAGGGGAGGGGGGGGGGCAAATTTTATTTATCTTCTTTCATTGTAGTTTTTTTCTTCTTTCAATAGCAAAATCTGTCATTTGATACACGCATGCATAATGGAATCTGTAAGGTAAAATTCAATCATTTTATTTTCATCAAAACACGCTACCATCAGTTACTATTCAACTGTATGTGTCGAAGGAACAAGTTCGCAGCATTATCCAATTAACTGAAGGTGTGTCAATTTTACGACAACTCGCAACTTGAGACAAATTTAGCAATTTGTCCATACACTATGGGTATAGATATTTAGCAAGAGCTAATTCTTTATAATTCAAAGAAAGATAGCTATTACCTCTGACGTGGAATAAATATCTGAGATATCCAATTCTTAATTCAGCGATCCCTGACCATTGTCGCTAATAATGCCAAATTTAAATGCTCACTAGAGACTCTACTTTTACGGTAACAGCTATAGACCAATGGTTTGGTCGGAGCAGATTCATCTTCTTATACTTGTGGTACGTTTTATATAAATTGCAGTTTAGAATTTCCGATATTTATATTCTATTATATATACTTGCTAAACACTGTAACAATGTTTAATTTGTGCGTGGCTCTTCTACAGTAATTACAGCAAGTCTTAAATTATCTTACATGTACCCTTAAAGTTTTAGTTTATTTACTGTATTCATAACTGTTGATCTATATTTCATTCAAAAGATGGTAATCACTGCAGTGTCTATATATGAAATTTCCTTACTAATGCTATCAATTTCTACAGAAAAGTTAATTAATATTCATATTTGAAGAATAGCATGTAAATGTTTGTACATAATATTCAATTATTATTCATTGTACATAAAGTTTTATGGAAATAGCCATCTGATTGGTTTATTATTGGTCATAATTATCGTCTTTCTCTGGAATAAAAACTGCATCCCGCTTTCAGCAATAATTGCTTGTGATGTCACAGTCTAATTATCAAGAAATTCAAATTATATCAAAGTAAAGAATTTTGTTGTAAATGGAAATATTTGAAAATAAATGTTAGCTCAGTATAATAATTAAGTAATTCATAACAAGATGATTTATAAGAGCTTTCTTTTTAGTTGTCCAATGAAAACCCACAACTCTTATCACACTAGGTCCTGCACCTTAACTGTAAACAAAGATAGCTGACGAGGAATTTGTTTGACAAGCACTAGTAGCCAGTTCTGGTGTTCTGATTTAAATATTTAATCAAATTAACATTCTCTCACTCAATATGATGATTTAGCTATACCCTTAAAAATAATATTATAATTGTAGGGTTAGCTAAATTCTCCTATTGATGTCAATAATTGTATATAATGCACCTCCCATAATTTTGCAATAAATACATGTCATCCTAGAAAAGTGGGTGCTGTGTATCTCTGTGTTGTATGGTTGAAAATTAATATTACCATAAAAATCGTGGACAGATACACAGAAAGAAGTAATCCAAGCATCTCTTCTCCGCTTCACAAGAGTGAGAAACAAGCAGCATGAAAGCAAACAAAGACATCCCAACTACTTCACCTAGACATCAAATGATCAAGACTCCTTGGTACCAGTCTGATGCATTTAAACCATGCACAATTATACCGTTTTTCAGACTGATTCAAATCATGTGCATTTATATCATATTGTATCACATCACCATGAATTGCAACCAACCTCCACTATAAACCTTTTGTGCACTTCCTCTTTGGGTGTTTGTCATGGAAATCATGTTCGTTTAGCTTTTCAAACTTGCTACATGGAATTTTTTTTTCTCTCAAAAGCCCTTATAATGGCCAATTAATTGTTCAGAAATGAGAGCTATTGTGCTCACAAAGAGAAAATCAATCAGACCAAAAGAAAAACGAGCACTCAGATGTACCAAGAAACATGGAAACTTCTGATATAAAAGAAGAACAAGAGGCCCATGGGACACAATGTTCACCTGATCGAGTCACCTCGGTCCTGCTGTTCTTGACGTTTTTCAAAAAGATCTTTACAATCTTTAATCCTAATGACAAATTTCCACCGTATTATATGACCCCCAATCTTGCCACATGGGGTTGTGTTTTAACTGAACTTTAATCCAAACAAACATGGGGATATCTCAAAATCAATTTAACTGACATGGCCTCGCTGATCTTGGAGGACTTTTTAAAAAGATTGTGCCCCCTGACCCTACTCTCGAGGGCCATGATTTTAACAATTACATGATTGTATGAATCTGCACTCATTAAAGAAGCTTTCACATAATTTTTTGTTTTCTTTTCTGGCCCAGTAGTTCTTGAGAAGAATTTTGAATAATGCCACCATATTTTCACTATTTCTTAATTATCTCCCCTTTGTAAAGGATGTGACCCTCCATTTGAACAATTTTGAATCCCTTTCATTCACCATGGAAATTATGGCAATCAAGTTTGCTTGAAATTCTCACCTGGCTTTGTGGTTCTGGAGAAAAAGTCAAAAATACATAAAGTTTATGGACAGACAGATGGACAACAGGCGATCAGTCAAGCTCACTTGAATTTACAGCTCAGGTGAGCTAAAGATGTGGAGATACATACCCGTTATAGAGCAAGCATCATGACGTGATTTGCTGTGTGTTTTATTGTCATTCAATTACGTTAGATTGCTACATGATAATAATGGCCGACTTCCTTTCAAAACACAAATGCAAAAATATATTTTTATGTCTTGTAGAATACTGTCTGGCAGAATAGATCAGTTAATTAAATACTGAGCTGGTCATTTACTCTGCTGATCATGAGTCTGGAGTCCTGCAGGGATCTTATAGTTTTCCGCGATGAAATTTCACAAACAATTACATTTTGCAGCCTCCAATTTCAAAATATGAATATAAATAGCTCACATCTCTCTTATATTTTCATCCACAATAATTTCCTTGGTGTGTTATATCACTTTATGAGTAAAATATCATGAAGTGTAAGAATGCATTTGGTCATGCTTACAAGAATTAATCCAGATCCCCCCCCCCCTCCCCAAAAAAGCTGTCAACCCCTAGCAATGTTTTTCAGGGGGGGGGGGGGTCTCAACCTTCTCCTCAGGGTCTAATATTCAGGACTAAGTTTCGCAAAACTGATTTTAAGATCTGTCATAAGATAATTTATAAGAGTGTCTTAAGATTTCACTTATGACAATCATAAGATACCACAGCATACTATTTCACAAAACTATCTTAACTTTGAGAAATCTTAAGATATATATATAAATAGGTAGATCTTAGGATGTTATTAATTTATATACTTGTTACATTGTAAAACACAGGGTTTCATTTATTATCTTTTAACTTCTACTTGAAAGATAAGTACATAAACAAATTTGGAAGTTGAAATATGATTTTAGTGATTATGGCTTAATCATAAAATTTAATACATTTGTATTTTTTTTTTTCAATTAAAGTTACATTATCATGATTTTACGCTATTTTGATTTCAGAGTTTGATTTTTACACTCGGTTAATGCGTACCATTTTACGCTATTTTGTATTTCAGAGTTTAATTTTTACACTCGGTTAATGCGTACCATTTTACGCTATTTTGTATTTCAGAGTTTAATTTTTACACTCGGTTAATGCGTACCATTTTACGCTATTTTGATTTCAGAGTTTAATTTTTACACTCAGTTAATGCGTACCATTTGATTACAGAAAGAGTAACACAAAAAAAAAAAAGAACTGAATGATACCTTTATATAAATATCTACTGTCAAAAAATACACATGAAATTTAAATTCTTTTATCTACCACTGCTTTGGTGTCTACAAACAATAAATGAATGGTATTCGAATGAGTTCACTTGTGACCACCGGTACAAAGTCTGCACATTCAGATAATCGGTGTCACAAGATTCAGCATGTCTAGGAAACCCTGTCAGAATCTTTTTAGTTGCTGTTAGGAAAGACATTTTGTTTTCAAAACAGCTAGCTAGAACACTACACAGTTCCCAAAGCTCTGAAGAAGGAAATGGGAAGATGTCACTTCTAATGTCAATACCGGTACTTTGACAGATTATGTCAGGTCAGGGGATGAAATGAAGAAAACGTTGACATGTCTAAGCAGCAAAAGTAAGAAAATGTGGGCGTGGGACTAGAGATAACAAAAAAAAGACAGAATGAATGTTAACAACACCCCCCCCCCCACCCCGGCTGGAGCTACCCTAAGAGATTTTGAAATCTAACATTTTGAAGTAATGATATATTTATAATTAACAAAAATAAAAATCAACTCTGATCGAGTCAACAATGCTTCAAATAAAAAATACTAACTATTAATAAATTGTCTTTTTACTATATTTTTTTTATACACCATTTTGGGGATTTTCTTCCATCGCATGAGATAGGTGCATAACACTTAATGCTGCACAAGATAAAGCATCACTATTTTTCTTCGTTATTAATTCATGAAAAAGGATTATCGACCTAGAAAAAATTGATTTCACGGTACTATAGTTTATATCTAAGTATGTCAAGCATATTGGTCAGCATTTATTGCTAATAAAAGACTAAATTTATAGAACAGTGGTTGTGTTTTAATCAAAAGTTAAAAAATCAAGGTTATTAAAAACATTTTATGACCAATCACCTGCAGATCTTGGCCTAATTAATTTTAGAAATTACAAACCTTACACAAATTTTAAAAATTACACGAACATTCCTCCTTTTGATATTAATGCTCAGCTGTGTTTCTAATGTTATTGGTGTTACACACTTATTTTCTCATACGTCATTACCAAAATATTTTCACATTTCCCATTACATGAAATTTGTTGTGTTTTAAATATCATTCTTTTCCCAATTAAATTTTACTATAAATTCTTCTGCATCTAATAATTAATATTATATATATTATATATATATATATACGTGTTTACTATAAATTCTTCTCTATCTAATAATTAATATATATATATATATGCGTTTACTATAAAAACTTCTGTATCTAATAATTAATATATATATATATACGTATTTACTCACATATTGTTTTGTTGTCAGCAGGCGGAAAGCTTTAACTATATAATTTTCATCGTAAACGCATCAAAACAATTGGAACCATCATTTTTCAGAAAGTATACCATGCAATTGCAAAACAAGTTTCCTTAAATTAATCAGAACCTGAGCCACGTATATATTCAATATAGTACATGAAATGAAATAATTTCTATTCAAATCACTTCTGACCGATGCATCTCATTTCTCTAACACTAATGAGTTACTAATACATTAATGTTCTATGATTCAACAAGTTTGCAGTTCAGCTGAATAGCCTGTTCAAGAATTAATGAGCTAGAACTACAATCTTTCAGAGATCAAATACAAAAATTTCTGAAATCCCAGAAATAAAATTCTAGATCACATATTTAGTCTAAACAATAGATTCAACAACACATATACTGTACTAATAACTGAGGAATTCAGTGAAAGAATACAAAAAAAATCTTACAGAACAAGCACCGGAAATCTCTGGGGAGGGAAAATCCAGTATTATTCCATATTTGGAGATTTGATTCAATACAGGACCATCGCTCTGGAGTAGCCTCTGATCAAAACACGTTGTATTCTGACACCGCACGTGGATTGGTGAACGAGAGTCGGTACCGATGTGACCGTCAGTGAGCGTATATCAGTCTGTGTAACCAATGCAGTCTATGATTCTCTCTGCTGTTTTCCTCCAAGTCAACTACCAGCAAAAATCAATAGACATTCTCTGACTCACAAACAAGACCAATGTTGCTTAAACTCTGCAAGCTGAAATGACAATACCACAGAGTTGTTGGGGGCAGGAAGAAAAAAAGACACCAAAAAAAAAATGTTATTAAAGATGACAGCCTAGTAAAAACACAATTTTCGCCTAGAATAAATCTAAAGAGAAAGGGAAATTAGGCAATTAATTCTAAAAAGCCTGAATATATCAATTGCTTTTCAACAAGGGCTAATCAGCAGGAAAAAGAAAACATACTACATCAATATTGAGGCATTTTTTCCTCACCAAAATGGTAAAATTGACATTCAAATTTGTTACAAAATTTGTGATTAATAAAAATATCAGTGTTATAAACCAATCTCTGTTCTTAGTAACGCTTTATTCCGTCTTCAAGCCATTAGGTTGAAACTGTTTTCACGACAGTGACTACACATATATCCATTAATGCACAGAAGAAATACGACGAAATCATTCAAAAGAGTATGGATTATTTTTTTTTTTCCTCTTTCAATTTGAATACATAATATGGCAAGCAATCTTACCAATTGATATTCTTACTCCATGCATACTCATCATCCCAAGCCATTTTTCTTCATTATTACTGAAGGAATTTTTTTTTTTTTTTTCATCACCAAATTAAACCTGAAAAGAAATTAAAGTATGGTAAATCTGAACTTAAAATCTAAAAACTTATGGAGAAAATTAATTTCATCCACTCATGCAACTGAAATGATTAATTATTAAAATTGTTAATCATCAATCATAAGGTTACAGAAATCAGTAAACATCAATTATGAAAATTAATTGTCATAATTCAATTTAGGACCAAAAAACAATAGGAAGTCCATAAAACCGATTATCCAATTCAGAAATTATTAATTCTAAATGTTCGAAATCTTCTAAATTACTTCAAATCAATTAAAACGTCATTTTCATTAACAAATAGTCATTTAAAACCAACAATAATCCTGTTCTGGCTCATTGAGTTTTACTGCCATCCCAGGGTTGTGAATACAATCAATCACACCAAATATTTCCAAGTTCTGAAATAATGCCGTGTTCAATAAATATATACCCTGTGCTAACTAATTACAAACACAAAACTCAAACCCTCAACAATATTACTGTCATTAAATTTGCCAAAGTTTGGGGAAAATGAAAAAAATATCTTATTATCCATTGGTCAGGCTATTATTGCTAACTAATTTTGCTTTTTTTTTTTTAAAAATATGTTGTTAGCACGACATCTTACTAACTGTAATGGGAAAATTGGATGGCGCGCTTTATAAATTTTTTAAAGGGAAGGTAAAAATCCAGAATTAGCTTTCTCCTTCTTTATTTTTGTTTCTTCGTCTTTCTTTTTATCGACGTCTACTACTTGCCACTGTTTTCTCGACATTTTCACACCAGTTTAGTGTGAAACTTCACAGCAGAAGACAAACATGGCCTCATAACTCTGACAGGCAAGTATGAAAACTAGAGAGAAATGAAAGTTTAATGCTTTACTCAGCTTTAAGCAATTTTTTTTTTTTTTTTTTTTTTTTTTTTTTTTTTTTACAAATTTCTCAATAATTAGTGATTCAGAGAGAGCAAGCTGTTCTTAGCCTTCGACAACCTGGATCCACCACCAGCATCCCCCCCCCGCCCTCCATCCCCCCACGAGCCCCACATCTCCATCAGTCAAAAAGAATTATAATATATGAAGTACAGAAATGTCAAGTAAATGTAATTACACCTATAGCTTTAATGGACACATCACTTTACACAGTAGACAATATATTTCTCGTCTCTCATGTGTTGACATGTGATTCCCCAATAGCCAATCAGCTGAGGAAATATTCTGAATGAAACAAAATATACACCTTAATTGACCTTCAAGTTCACAGACCTTCAAAGAACAAAATCAATACGATTCATTTCATCAATATATTGGCTCATCGAATGCAATGCTTTAACTCCCAGTGGATTATGAATCCGGAAATATCAGTAACACCACTAATTTGTTAAGCAATGAAGGTTTGCTTTTTTATTGGATACTTCCAGCTTATTGGCTGGGTGTGTTGTTTGCGTTCTCTTTCATGACAAGTTATTTGTACTATACTATACTGTACTACGTAACTTAAGGATGCAAAATCGAGTCATCGTGCGACTCGAGAGAGATACAATTTAACACAGAGCGTGAAGTATAACGCACAAAAGAAAATTACACGGCGTACACTTCTCCGCTAAATCTACGACTGAAATAAAAGTTGAAAGGTGATCCGAGAACTAAAATAGACGTACTTTATCCTAATCAGTCAAAACGTTGACTACAGGGGATCGTATTCCTGTTTTCCCTCGATAATGTTAATCTAGAGGCAATGAAACTTGTCCTTTGGACTATATATATTATCATATTCTGTAAGCATCTCACGAATTTACAATCTGAATGATGAATGAGAACACTTAATTAACACCATCCTCAATAATCTCTCTCCGAGTTTGATGATCAAAACAAAATTTATGTGTTGAAGAAAAAATCACAAGATTGAGTGCATTCCCTGGCTTTTTATTCAGAAATAAATGTCTAGTCTGTACGTATTACAGAGATATAAAAACAATAAGGTAATATGCATAATCTGATCGCCAGCTATGTAGAAATTACTCCATGTTTTTATATCTCTTAGATGATACAAAGTTGAGGGTTTGTATCTTAATTCACAAGTCAAGGATTATTATTTCGTTACCTCGCACTAACCTTGACATCAGTCGCTATATAAAAGTTGGGCTCATTAGACCATTACGCAATCAACTATATAATAAATAAAATATCCAATGAAATCACTGTTTAATATGGTGTACATGGATACAAATGATGCGATCTCATACTGCTGTATTGATAAACACGTGCAGTTGTAATATTTACACAACTAATTACGTTTACTGATAGTTATTAGTAGATCAAATTTGGAAACCTTCAATATTGCTTAAACGATTGAAATAGCCATAACTGTAGGTATCAATACACGTATTTTTATTTGAATCTCGCGCTTCGCGTTGTTATAAATAGAACCACATTCTCATTGGTTCCTACTCTTTTGTGGAAACAATCAGAACAAGCCCAACTTTTTGATAGTCACTGATGTCAAGGGTTAGTGCGAGGTTACGAATCAATAACCCTTGACTTGTGAAGATGCTAAAATATGAACAATATAATATTCCCCTTTCAATAGAGAATTTCTATGTAAGAAAAACTTTTTCAACAGGTTCATTTTCTAAGTCAATTGATAATAATGCTCTAACCACTGAGCTACCCATACCAATATCCACAGTCCTACCTACATTAAATTTCCTCCCTCCTTAATTTGTCTTCATCCTCGAAGACACACAACCCAGATTCCTCAAGGCAGGATTTCCAACTGAAGTCCAGGGCTGGTCAACGGCACTTAGTGAAATATGTCTAGAAAAATGGAAAATTTAAGTCTGGACCGTGAATCAAAGCCTGGGCCCCTGCATTCCTATTCAGGTGCTCAACCCACTGAGCTCTCCAGGTCTGTATAGCCCTAACTACTACAATATTAATCTTTCTGCAATACACAGTTCACAAAATTATGCATAGTTTATGATCTATTTCCTGCAATTAAAGGAAAATTAATTTATGTTTCATTTTACATCAATTAATACTTAATCTTTCATCCGCTCAATCCTAATTCTGTGAAATTTTAACGTATACTCATTATTAATGCTTCAGAAGTTTATCTAATTATAATTAATAAATGTTGCTACTCGTTGCTTACTTCGATGCAATAAAATGTGAGGAGTTTACGAGTCATTCGGAGAAGGTTCTCAGCTGCTATATGAGCCAGTCCTGATCTAACACTGGTTATATAGCACTGGTGAACTGGTTATAGAGGAGCCGGTCCTGATCTAACACTGGTTATAGAGGAGCAGGTCCTGATCTAACACTGGTTATAGAGGAGCCGGTCCTGATCTAACACTGGTTATAGAGGAGCCGGTCCTGATCTAACACTGGTTATAGAGGAGCCGGTCCTGATCTAACACTGGTTATATAGCACTGGTGAACTGGTTATAGAGGAGCCGGTCCTGATCTAACACTGGTTATAGAGGAGCCGGTCCTGATCTAACACTGGTTATAGAGGAGCCGGTCCTGATCTAACACTGGTTATATAGCACTGGTGAACTGGTTATAGAGGAACCGGTCCTGATCTAACACTGGTTATAGAGGAGCAGGTCCTGATCTAACACTGGTTATAGAGGAGCCGGTCCTGATCTAACACTGGTTATAGAGGAGCCGGTCCTGATCTAACACTGGTTATAGAGGAGCAGGTCCTGATCTAACACTGGTTATAGAGGAGCAGGTCCTGATCTAACACTGGTTATATAGCACTGGTGAACTGGTTATAGAGGAGCCGGTCCTGATCTAACACTGGCTATAGAGGAGCAGGTCCTGATCTAACACTGGTTATAGAGGAGCCGGTCCTGATCTAACACTGGTTATAGAGGAGCAGGTCCTGATCTAACACTGGTTATAGAGGAGCAGGTCCTGATCTAACACTGGTTATATAGCACTGGTGAACTGGTTATAGAGGAGCCGGTCCTGATCTAACACTGGCTATAGAGGAGCAGGTCCTGATCTAACACTGGTTATAGAGGAGCAGGTCCTGATCTAACACTGGTTATAGAGGAGCAGGTCCTGATCTAACACTGGTTATATAGCACTGGTGAACTGGTTATAGAGGAGCCGGTCCTGATCTAACACTGGTTATAGAGGAGCCGGTCCTGATCTAACACTGGTTATAGAGGAGCAGGTCCTGATCTAACACTGGTTATAGAGGAGCAGGTCCTGATCTAACACTGGTTATATAGCACTGGTGAACTGGTTATAGAGGAACCGGTCCTGATCTAACACTGGTTATAGAGGAGCAGGTCCTGATCTAACACTGGTTATAGAGGAGCAGGTCCTGATCTAACACTGGTTATAGAGGAGCCGGTCCTGATCTAACACTGGTTATAGAGTAGGTGAACTGGTTATAGAGTAGCAGGTCCTGATCTAACACTGGTTATAGAGTAGGTGAACTGGTTATAGAGTAGGTGAACGGGCAGAGTCAACTGTGCACTGTCAGTCGGGTTTCAACAAACTCTGTATGAACACAGTCTACCATGTAATTGGTATAAATATGTTGACAGAGTTTGAGGGCTTCAGATGATTGCTAGGCCCCACCAAGAACTGCTGCCCACAAATCGAGCCTTTGTTCTACATTTACTACTTGGAACATCTAGCTGCCCTTCAGCGACAATTTCCCATCAATTCATGTCCAACAAAATTACACATTGCCAGCACAACCCATTCAACAACTCTTTTATTACATCACAGCCCAGTCAACAACTGTTTTATTACATCACAACCCAGTCAACAAATGTTTTATTACATCACAACCCAGTCAACAACTATTCTATTACATCATAGTCAACAACGGTTTTATTACATCACAGCCCAGTCAACAACTGTTTTATTACATCACAACCCAGTCAACAACTGTTTTATTACAGCACAACCCAGTCAACAACTGTTCTATTACAGGACAGTCAACAACTGTTTTATTACATCACAGTCAACAACTGTTTTATTACATCACAGCCCAGTCAACAACTGTTTTATTACATCACAGCACAGTCAACAACTGTTTTATTACATCACAGCACAGTCAACAACTGTTTTATTACATCACAACCCAGTCAACAACTGTTTTATTACATCACAGTCAACAACTGTTTTATTACATCACAGCCCAGTCAACAACTGTTCTATTACATCACAACCCAGTCAACAACTGTTTTATTACATCACAACCCAGTCAACAACTATTTTATTACATCACAACCCAGTCAACAACTGTTTTATTACATCACAACCCAGTCAACAACTGTTTTATTACATCACAACCCAGTCAACAACTGTTTTATAACATCACAACCCAGTCAACAACTGTTCTATTACAGGACAGTCAACAACTGTTTTATTACATCACAGTCAACAACTGTTTTATTACATCACAGCCCAGTCAACAACTGTTTTATTACATCACAGCACAGTCAACAACTGTTTTATTACATCACAGCACAGTCAACAACTGTTTTATTACATCACAGTCAACAACTGCTTTATTACTGGACAGTCAACAACTGTTTTATTACAGCACAGCCCAGTCAACAACTATTTATTATATCACAGCCCAGTCAACAACTGTTTTATTACATCACAACCCAGTCAACAAATGTTTTATTACATCACATCCCATTCAACAACTGTTTTATTACATCACAACCCAGTCAACAACTGATTCATTACAGCACAGCCCAGTCAACAACTGTTCTATTACATCACAACCCAGTCAACAAATGTTTTATTACAGCACAGCACAGTCAACAACTGTTCTATTACATCACAACCCAGTCAACAACTGTTTTATTACAGCACAACCCAGTCAACAACTGTTTTATTACATCACAACCCAGTCAACAACTGTTTTATTACATCACAACCCAGTCAACAACTGTTTTATTACAGCACAACCCAGTCAACAACTGTTTTATTACAGGACAGTCAACAACTGTTTTATTACATCACAGTCAACAACTGTTTTATTACATCACAGTCAACAACTGTTTTATTACATCACAGCACAGTCAACAACTGTTTTATTACATCACAGCAGTCAACAACTGTTTTATTATACACAGCCCAGTCAACAACTGTTTTATTACATCACAGTCAACAACTGTTTTATTACATCACAGTCAACAACTGTTTTATTACATCACAACCCAGTCAACAACTGCTTTATTATACACAGCCCAGTCAACAACTGTTTATTATATCACAGCCCAGTCAACAACTGTTTTATTACATCACAGTCAACAACTGTTTTATTACATCACAACCCAGTCAACAACTGTTTTATTACAGCACAACCCAGTCAACAACTGTTTTATTACATCAAAGCACAGTCAACAACTGTTTTATTACATCACAGCCCAGTCAACTACTGTTTTATTACAGCACAACCCAGTCAACAACTGTTTTATTACATCACAGCACAGACAACAACTGCTTTATTACATCACAACCCAGTCAACAACTGTTTTATTACATCGGAGTCAACAACTGTTTTATTACATCATAGTCAACAAATGTTTTATTACAGCACAACCCAGTCAACAACTGTTTTATTACAGCACAGCACAGTCAACAACTGTTTTATTACATCACAACCCAGACAACAACTGTTTTATTACATCACAACCCAGTCAACAACTGTTTTATTACATCACAACCCAGTCAACAAATGTTTTATTACATCACATCACAGTCAACAACTGTTTTATTACATCACAGTCAACAACTGTTTAATACATCACAACCCAGTCAACAACTGCTTTATTACATCACAGCACAGTCAACAACTGTTTTATTACATCACAGCACAGTCAACAACTTTTATTACATCACAGCCCAGACAACAACTGTTTATTACATCACAGCACAGTCAACAACTGTTTTATTACATCACAGCCCAGTCAACAACTGTTTTATTACATCACAACCCAGTCAACAAATGTTTTATTACAGCACAACCCAGTCAACAACTGTTTATTATATCACAGCCCAGTCAACAACTGTTTTATTACATCACAGCACAGTCAACAACTGTTTTATTACAGCACAGCCCAGTCAACAACTGTTTATTACATCACAGTCCAGTCAACAACTGTTTTATTACATCACAGCCCAGTCAACAACTGTTTATTACATCACAGCCCAGTCAACAACTGTTTTATTACATCACAGCACAGTCAACAACTGTTTTATTACATCACAACCCAGTCAACAAATGTTTTATTACATCACAGCCCAGTCAACAACTGTTTATTACATCACAGCCCAGTCAACAACTGTTTTATTACATCAAAGCACAGTCAACAACTGTTTTATTACATCACAACCCAGTCAACAACTGCTTTATTATACACAGCCCAGTCAACAACTGTTTATTATATCACAGCCCAGTCAACAACTGTTTTATTACATCACAGTCAACAACTGTTTTATTACATCACAACCCAGTCAACAACTGTTTTATTACAGCACAACCCAGTCAACAACTGTTTTATTACATCAAAGAACAGTCAACAACTGTTTTATTACATCACAGCCCAGTCAACTACTGTTTTATTACAGCACAACCCAGTCAACAACTGTTTTATTACATCACAGCACAGACAACAACTGTTTTATTACATCACAACCCAGTCAACAACTGTTTTATTACATCGGAGTCAACAACTGTTTTATTACATCATAGTCAACAAATGTTTTATTACATCACAGCCCAGTCAACAACTGTTTATTATATCACAGCCCAGTCAACAACTGTTTTATTACATCACAGCACAGTCAACAACTGTTTTATTTTGAACAGATGAAAGTTTCAAAACACAATAAAAATATCAACATCCTATAATTTATGCAGTTTCTGTGGAACAACTATTTTACCAATAAATCATAATTCACTGCGAATTTAATTCATGGAGTCTGATAAGCCCTGTAAGCATTTGATTATCTGCTGTGTGTATTTGAATTTAGTAATCCCTTCCATCCTCAAAGATTTGGACTTCCTTATCTGTTATATTCATGGCTTACAATGAAATAAACATCATTTGGCATGTTTCACATAGTCTAGTCTTTCGCCAGGTTTAAATCATATATTTCATAATGATTGGGACATGCTAACAATTATTTTCCATATTCATTTTTGGGATGGAGTGAAACTGATCGATGAATCACTTTTGGGATTTTTCACTCCAGCATTTCCTATTGGAACGGGAGCTGAATCATGCAAAAACGCACCGCCGGACAGAATAATTATCCTCACATAATAAGTTCAAAGACCTGATGTATAGGAAGATAATATTTATTTGCAGGTCGGACCCATATATATTGAACCGCTCTTGAATGATATGTAGCATTTTAGTACAAAAGCTCTTTATATTAGTTTTTTTAAATTAGTCTAAAATCAAATGTTGTTAATTAATTTCCATATTCAGTGTTTTGTCAAGCTTTTAAATGTTAACTACCCATTTGAAGGTGAATTTTTGAGAATCAGGGATGAGATCTCAGGGGGGAAGGATTCGGCGGCAACTCCTCTCAGATTACAACATCTCTAAACACATTGTATAAATGACTGGTTTCTGATCGTTATTTTACGTTGCTGGACTTTGAATATTTTAATAGAAAATAACTTAGAATATATATATGTTTTATATAAAAGACTTTTGTTAATGTATAGACAACTTCTCCAATTTTAAGAGTTTTCTACCACCTTTGAAAGGGGAAATATTTACTTTTTGTCAAAAGGGGGAAAGGTGACCTTTACTGAGGTAAAAAGAACCTTGCCATAAAATTTCTTATTCCTGTGTCAATATTTATGTGACTTCCAATTGTATTTTCTATTTTCTACAGTTGTGTACGAATATTAAAGTATCGTCGACTACCCTATTTCGGTGACTGACCAGAATCGGTGACCTTTTGTTTACGTGTGCGCGTTGTCGTTTCCGGGTGTAGATTATGTCATCAATTTCGCTGTAGTGTTTGCAAACATATATAGACTATGTCTTCAAATTTTTTCCAAAAATGAACTACTAGAAGGAGAGTATGCAAAAAATCAACACGAGCACTATTACTCAAATAAGTGGTATATAGATATGTATATGTTTATTTTTCCCCAGTGATATCGTGTGTATATTTTATGTATATATTTTATATTATGTTAATCTATTTTTCTATTCTCTCATTTATCTGTCTGTGAATATGTTTTATACAGGACCACAATGTAAACTAGTCATTTGTGCTAATTGTGATTACCTGTCTAAATAAAGAATTTATTATTATTATTATTATTATATAGCACCCCAAAAATAAGCCCATTTACTTATTACTTTTTCAAGCAAACCTTCAAATTAATATAATTAAAAGCATACCAAAAGTCTAGAATTCTGCACTAATTATTTTTATTAATTGACGTTTAGTTGCACATTCCTCCTGTATATTATTTATTTATTTAATCATGTTAATCCAAGTGATTAATGAGAAAATCGCAGTTTATCACAAAGATCACAGGTGCTTGGGTCATAATATATGAATACACATCTAACCTTATACATATGTAAATAATCAACATATGTATAAAGTTCATATATTATGACCCAAGCACCTGTGACTAAGGTCACCGAAACTGGTCAATCGAGATATAGTAAATTAACTTTTCAAAATATTCAATCTAAAAATTCTCACTGCAATTTAACGGTAATTTAACACACACTTAAATAATTAAAACACCACCGAATGCATGCAACATCCTAGATTCTAGACCCACAGAAGTTCGAGTCTTCTAGCCCTAATTACTAATAAAACGTATAATACGGTTCTTCATCCGTAATGGAGAGAGAGAGAGAGAGAGAGAGAGAGAGAGAGAGAGAGAGAGAGACTTGAGCGCCTAAGGATTGACCAATCTTACGTTTCTATCATCAACAATGTTAACAGCTATTAATAAATCACAGCTGATTGACGATGTATATTGGCCTGACGAGAGAATCGTGTCGGTAACGAGAATCCTACACTACTAAGTATACCTTGTGTGTCACGTGGTACTTATCTAAATGACATTTGATGTTCCGTAAATCAAAAACTATAATTACCCCACCACATTCTGCCTCTTGTCATATTCCATCCCCAATGTGAAGCTGAGAACTTCAGCACAGAAGAGCAATCAAAGTAAGACAACTCTTGGTTCAGCCGAGAGGCTTTGATATCAGTAAAATAGGACAAGTGATATCTGGATGTGGAGCGATCCGCATGTTGATGTGAACTTTCATTTATCTAAACAGTCTTTGTATAACTCTTTTGTGGAAACCTGGAAAGATGAAATATATAACTCATCCACGTGTTCTAATTATAGGATGTACAACTTTTGGCTTTGAAAATTAGAGATTGGCCTTCTACCGGTATACTAAAATACATTTTATTAAAAATACCGGTACAAGGCCAATCTCTAAAGCTGACAAAAAGCCATCTTCGCACATTTCAGAGAAATTATTGCCACCAAAAAAAAAATCAGAAAGGAGGGGTAGTACTTAATATCCATACTGCAGGTGCCTGTGAGGCGGGTGAGGGGGAGGGAGGAGGTGGCGGGAGGGGGGGGTTAGTGGGGAGGTTCTTATACTTTGGGTTTTTTTTTTTATATAACGCCTTTCGTTTTTCCTTCAGTTATCGCCACTTACCTGCATCAAACTGATCGCACGTATTCGATGCTGTTCCCATTGTGTTTTGACACACAAAAGAAACGATTTACAAATACAGAAAATAAAGAATACATTTGCAATATCATGTAAGGCTGTTATATATATATATATATATATATATATATATATATATATATATATATATATATAAAACTAAACGTAAGGTTGGGTGTTATAATTGTTTGTTTGTGCTTTATATTAAATATTCTATACAATTGCACCGAG
Organism: Ostrea edulis; assembly: GCF_947568905.1. Lineage (NCBI taxonomy): Eukaryota > Metazoa > Mollusca > Bivalvia > Ostreida > Ostreidae > Ostrea > Ostrea edulis. The sequence goes on from NC_079166.1 coordinate 2,569,069, forward strand.
AGATCTCCGTGAAGTATGCTGGCTTAATTCATGCCCTCATGTGTTTTTTTTTTCAAAATTGAAATTTATTTTCTTAAATATATCAAAATCAAATAATATTCATTGCTGGTGGATTTTAAATAATTTATAAAAATTTCACAAAATTTGATTGAAGATTACGATGTTTTTCTATTTAGGTAAAGTCATGCATGCCACTAGTATACGCTCTTGCATGTCATAAGTAAAGCGATGCCCTTAGCCATATTGCACGATTTCTTTTATTTTTCATGTTTAGTTTTCTTTTTACGCTTGAGATTTATTTTCATCATTTATAAAACATGATCAAGCATTACCACTGTTTCGTATTAACGCATCATTTTCTTCTTCTACTCCTCAGGTATACAGTTAGAATATCTACCCAACCATTCAAAATACATTTATTGCTTTGTAAATTTTCTCCAAATCACTTTGGGAGGGGGTATACATTCTAAATATCTGATCTACATTAGACTTAATGACAAGTACTGTCCTTTTTTGGCAAAATTTTTAAATCTGCTGTAAGTAGTCATGTTGCATATTTTATTTGTAAAGAAGAGATAATAATAAAATGTCAGAAAAGAACAGTTCTGATGCCGATGCTGGGTGTCAGATACTGTTGGGAATAATTTTATTTTTTTCACTATCAATAATTCACTTTAGAAATCCCACCACTTATATATTTGGATGAGTTTGACCGACTCTTGATGAAATATTAATGTCACGTGTCTTTGTCTAAAATAGATAATTGAAACTACAAGCCACCACCATCATCATACTTCACAGAACAAAGAGAATTCTTAGATCACCGGAGTAAACTCATGATTACAGAAACTTTAGATCTATGATTACAGAAGTTTTTAGTTCTATGATTACAGAAGATTTAGTTCTATGATTACAGAAGATTTAGTTCTATGATTACAGAATATTTTAGTTCTATGATTACAGAAGTTTTTAGTTCTATGATTATGATTAGAGAAGTTTTTAGTTCTATGATTACAGGAGTTTTTAGTTTTATGATTACAGAAGTTTTAGTTCTATGATTAGAGAAGCTTTTAGTTTTATGATTACAGACATTTCAGTGCTATGATTACAGAGGTTTTTAGTTCTATGATTATGATTAGAGAAGTTTTAGTTCTATGATTACAGAGGTTTTTAGTTCTATGATTACAGAAGTTTTAGTTCTATGATTACAGAAGTTTTAGTTTTATGATTACAGGAGTTTTTAGTTTTATGATTACAGAAGATTTAGTTCTATGATTACAGAAGTTTTAGTTCTATGATTACAGAAGTTTTAGTTCTATGATTACAGACATTGTTAGTTCTATGATTACAGAAGTTTTAGTTCTATGATTACAGACATTGTTAGTTTTATGATTACAGAAGATTTAGTTCTATGATTACAGAAGTTTTAGTTCTATGATTACAGAAGTTTTAGTTCTATGATTATAGAAGTTTTAGTTCTATGATTACAGAAATTTTAGTGCTATGATTACAGAAGTTTTAGTTCTATGATTACAGACATTGTTAGTTTTATGATTACAGAAGATTTAGTTCTATGATTACAGAAGTTTTAGTTCTATGATTACAGAAGTTTTAGTTCTATGATTATAGAAGTTTTAGTTCTATGATTACAGAAATTTTAGTGCTTTGATTACAGAAGGTTTAGTTCTATGATTACAGACATTTTTAGTTCTATGATTACAGACATTTTTAGTTATATGATTACAGGAGTTTTAGTTCTATGATTACAGACATTTTTAGTTCTATGATTACAGGAGTCTTAGTTCTGTGATTACAGACATTTTTAGTTCTATGATTACAGACATTTTTAGTTCTATGATTACAGAAGTTTCAAGTTCTATGATTACAGAGGTTTTTAGTTTTATGATTACAGGAGTTTTAGTTCTATGATTACAGGAGTTTTAGTTCTATGATTACAGGAGTTTTAGTTCTATGATTACAGAAGTTTTAGTTCGATGATTACAGAAGTTTTAGTTCGATGATTACAGAAGTTTTAGTTCTATGATTACAGAAGTTTTAGTTCTATGATTACAGAAATTTTTAGTTCTATGATTACAGAAGTTTTAGTTCGATGATTACAGAAGTTTTAGTTCGATGATTACAGAAGGTTTAGTTCTATGATTACAGAAGTTTTAGTTCTATGATTACAGAGGTTTTTAGTTCTATGATTACAGAAGTTTTAAGTTCTATGATTACAGAAGTTTTAGTTCGATGATTACAGAAGTTTTTAGTTCTATGATTACAGAGGTTTTTAGTTCTATGATTACAGACATTTTTAGTTCTATGATTACAGACATTTTTAGTTCTATGATTACAGACATTTTTAGTTCTATGATTACAGAAGTTTTAAGTTCTATGATTACAGAAGTTTTAGTTCTATGATTACAGAAGTTTTAGTTCGATGATTACAGACATTGTTAGTTCTATGATTACAGACATTGTTAGTTCTATGATTACAGAAGTTTTAATTCTATGATTACAGACATTTTTAGTTCTATGATTACAGGAGTTTTAGTTCTATGATTACAGACATTTTTAGTTCTATGATTACAGAAGTTTTAGTTCTATGATTACAGAAGTTTTAGTTCTATGATTACAGAAGTTTTAGTTCTATGATTACAGAGATTTTTAGTGCTATGATTACAGACATTGTTAGTTCTATGATTACAGACATTGTTAGTTCTATGATTACAGAGGTTTTTAGTTCTATGATTACAGAAGATTTAGTTCTATGATTACAGAAGTTTTAGTTCTATGATTACAGAAGTTTTAGTTCTATGATTACAGACATTGTTAGTTCTATGATTACAGACATTGTTAGTTCTATGATTACAGACATTGTTAGTTCTATGATTACAGAAGTTTTAGTTCTATGATTACAGAGGTTTTTAGTTCTATGATTACAGAAGTTTTAGTTCTATGATTACAGAAGTTTTAGTTTTATGATTACAGGAGTTTTTAGTTTTATGATTACAGAAGATTTAGTTCTATGATTACAGAAGTTTTATTTTTATGATTACAGAAGTTTTAGTTCTATGATTACAGACATTGTTAGTTCTATGATTACAGAAGTTTTAGTTCTATGATTACAGACATTGTTAGTTTTATGATTACAGAAGATTTAGTTCTATGATTACAGAAGTTTTAGTTCTATAATTACAGAAGTTTTAGTTCTATGATTATAGAAGTTTTAGTTCTATGATTACAGACATTGTTAGTTCTATGATTACAGAAGTTTTAGTTCTATGATTACAGAAGTTTTAGTTCTATGATTACAGACATTGTTAGTTCTATGATTACAGAAGTTTTAGTTCTATGATTACAGAAGTTTTAGTTCTATGATTACAGGAGTTTTAGTTTTATAATTACAGGAGTTTTTAGTTTTATGATTACAGAAGATTTAGTTCTATGATTACAGAAGTTTTAGTTCTATGATTACAGAAATTTTAGTGCTATGATTACAGAAGGTTTAGTTCTATGATTACAGACATTTTTAGTTCTATGATTACAGACATTTTTAGTTCTATGATTACAGGAGTTTTAGTGCTATGATTACAGAAGTTTTAGTTCTATGATTACAGAAATTTTAGTTTTATGATTACAGGAGTTTCTAGTTTTATGATTACAGAAGATTTAGTTCTATGATTACAGACATTTTTAGTTCTATGATTACAGGAGTTTTAGTTCTATGATTACAGACATTTTTAGTTCTATGATTACAGAAGTTTTAGTTCTATGATTACAGAAGTTTTAGTTCTATGATTACAGGAGTTTTAGTTCTATGATTACAGAAGTTTTAGTTCTATGATTACAGAGATTTTTAGTGCTATGATTACAGACATTGTTAGTTCTATGATTACAGACATTGTTAGTTCTATGATTACAGAGGTTTTTAGTTCTATGATTACAGAAGATTTAGTTCTATGATTACAGAAGTTTTAGTTCTATGATTACAGAAGTTTTAGTTCTATGATTACAGACATTGTTAGTTCTATGATTACAGACATTGTTAGTTCTATGATTACAGACATTGTTAGTTCTATGATTACAGAAGTTTTAGTTCTATGATTACAGAGGTTTTTAGTTCTATGATTACAGAAGTTTTAGTTCTATGATTACAGAAGTTTTAGTTTTATGATTACAGGAGTTTTTAGTTTTATGATTACAGAAGATTTAGTTCTATGATTACAGAAGTTTTAGTTCTATGATTACAGAAGTTTTAGTTCTATGATTACAGACATTGTTAGTTCTATGATTACAGAAGTTTTAGTTCTATGATTACAGACATTGTTAGTTTTATGATTACAGAAGATTTAGTTCTATGATTACAGAAGTTTTAGTTCTATAATTACAGAAGTTTTAGTTCTATGATTATAGAAGTTTTAGTTCTATGATTACAGACATTGTTAGTTCTATGATTACAGAAGTTTTAGTTCTATGATTACAGAAGTTTTAGTTCTATGATTACAGACATTGTTAGTTCTATGATTACAGAAGTTTTAGTTCTATGATTACAGAAGTTTTAGTTCTATGATTACAGGAGTTTTAGTTTTATGATTACAGGAGTTTTTAGTTTTATGATTACAGAAGATTTAGTTCTATGATTACAGAAGTTTTAGTTCTATGATTACAGAAATTTTAGTGCTATGATTACAGAAGGTTTAGTTCTATGATTACAGACATTTTTAGTTCTATGATTACAGACATTTTTAGTTCTATGATTACAGGAGTTTTAGTGCTATGATTACAGAAGTTTTAGTTCTATGATTACAGAAATTTTAGTTTTATGATTACAGGAGTTTTTAGTTTTATGATTACAGAAGATTTAGTTCTATGATTACAGAAGTTTTAGTTCTATGATTACAGAAATTTTAGTGCTATGATTACAGAAGGTTTAGTTCTATGATTACAGACATTTTTAGTTCTATGATTACAGACATTTTTAGTTCTATGATTACAGGAGTTTTAGTTCTATGATTACAGACATTTTTAGTTCTATGATTACAGACATTTTTAGTTCTATGATTACAGAAGTTTTAGTTCTATGATTACAGAAGTTTTAGTTTTATGATTACAGGAGTTTTTAGTTTTATGATTACAGAAGATTTAGTTCTATGATTACAGAAGTTTTAGTTCTATGATTACAGAAGTTTTAGTTCTATGATTACAGACATTGTTAGTTCTATGATTACAGAAGTTTTAGTTCTATGATTACAGACATTGTTAGTTTTATGATTACAGAAGATTTAGTTCTATGATTACAGAAGTTTTAGTTCTATAATTACAGAAGTTTTAGTTCTATGATTATAGAAGTTTTAGTTCTATGATTACAGACATTGTTAGTTCTATGATTACAGAAGTTTTAGTTCTATGATTACAGAAGTTTTAGTTCTATGATTACAGACATTGTTAGTTCTATGATTACAGAAGTTTTAGTTCTATGATTACAGAAGTTTTAGTTCTATGATTACAGGAGTTTTAGTTTTATGATTACAGGAGTTTTTAGTTTTATGATTACAGAAGATTTAGTTCTATGATTACAGAAGTTTTAGTTCTATGATTACAGAAATTTTAGTGCTATGATTACAGAAGGTTTAGTTCTATGATTACAGACATTTTTAGTTCTATGATTACAGACATTTTTAGTTCTATGATTACAGGAGTTTTAGTGCTATGATTACAGAAGTTTTAGTTCTATGATTACAGAAATTTTAGTTTTATGATTACAGGAGTTTTTAGTTTTATGATTACAGAAGATTTAGTTCTATGATTACAGAAGTTTTAGTTCTATGATTACAGAAATTTTAGTGCTATGATTACAGAAGGTTTAGTTCTATGATTACAGACATTTTTAGTTCTATGATTACAGACATTTTTAGTTCTATGATTACAGGAGTTTTAGTTCTATGATTACAGACATTTTTAGTTCTATGATTACAGACATTTTTAGTTCTATGATTACAGAAGTTTTAAGTTCTATGATTACAGAAGTTTTAGTTCTATGATTACAGAAGGTTTAGTTCTATGATTACAGAAGGTTTAGTTCTATGATTACAGAAGTTTTAGTTCTATGATTACAGAGGTTTTTAGTGCTATGATTACAGACGTTTTTAGTTCCATGATTACAATGCATAAGAAACACACCTGCTATGAATGGATCGTTGTTCATGTGAACCCAATCGTGTAATTGCTTTCTGTCATTCCACCCACCATTAAGGGCCATAACCATCCACAAGTATCATATTTAATCCAAATCCGCGGAATTTTAATCCATCAATGTTCTACGGGTTAACTATTTGCAACTTATTATTAACTGTTGGGGGGGGGGGGGTCGGATTTTATTAATTTCATGGGTCAACATTTTCTACAAATTTACATCCCTACGAACATTGATACACATTTTTAAGTTTCTTTTTTAAGGACAAAGGATACCCCCTCCCCCTCCCCAAAAAAACAATGCTATAGAATTTTAGAAAACTATTTGTAAATGTTTTAAATCCACATTTTACTTTTGAATCATTCACATAAATATTTACCTGAAAATTCAACAGAAAAGCATTAACAAAATGGAAATCCTTCCTAAACGTCTTTGTATTGGTTACGGGGTATTTTCTGTCACTTGATCAAACAATTAATGTAAATCGGTCATTAATTCATGAAATGCACCAATAAAATGATTTTTCTTTTTTCTTTTGAAAAGATTTCAATTTTTATTTGATGTTTTTCCGTTGAATTTCCAAGTAAAGAATTGTAAATTATACAAAATAAAGAAGGTTTCATAGGAACGATTCGTGGTAAGAAAAAAAATATTACTTATAAATTACACATTTATTAATCATATAACATGTGTACATACAGTATTACTTATAAATTACACATTTATTAATCATATAACATGTGTACATACAGTATTACTTATAAATTACACATTTATTAATCATATAACATGTGTACATACAGTATTACTTATAAATTACACATTTATTAATCATATAACATGTGTACACACAGTGTAAATGGTTCTATGTTGTGAGTTAAACAGCATGCTGAATTTGAGAACAGTTGGGTTCTGGGTTTCCAATCCTTTCCAACAATTAGCAATTAATATATTTTTACATTTGAATAAACGTTACTTTCCACCTTGATCACAATAGCACAAAGTAAACATTCTATCATCTTGTGGTATAATTTGCCAGCGTCCAGTCTCAATCGGTAATTTGTGATGCATTATTCTAGATCTACATAGTATTTTGGAAAATTTATTAGATATTATACTGATATATACAGATATTATACTGATATATACAGAGTATTTGTCACACAAGAACATTGAACCCCACGAACTTTGTTAAGGAGGGTGGTTAGCATAATAATGAAGTCTGAAGAACAGGCACGCGGGACGGAACTTTCACCTCGAGACTCGTATCCATCTGCCGAATATTTTCATGACAAATTGATAACGTCACTGGGATTCATTTTAGATTTTGCTCAACTCGTATAAATAGTCTCGACACGGAAGTAATCTTCGTTATGTACAGCACCCCAAATGAATATATGAATGTTTTTAGTTTTGTCAGCCAAGTTGGTTCTAGAACAATAGTGATAGCCGCATTTTGTATTTACCAAAAAGATCGAACTGAATATTAATTATAAACGGTCTTTTAAGGTATCATCCAATCGAATTAAAATCAGATCTTCCATCCGCTCCCCAGTTTTCGATACGTCAAGCTACCATGCAACGTATCCAAAACCGGGGAGCGGATGGAAGATTTAATTTTAATTAGATTGGGCATCATCCACAATTTTATGGAATCAGTTGCCCGAGTCTGTCAAAAGCTGTAGTTCGATTGCATCTTTTAAATCTGCATATTTGCAGCATAATAACTCATAACAAGCAATATATGTATATATTTTCCCCAGTGATATCGTGTGTATAATATTTTATATTGCGTTTTATATTTTGCTATTCTCTCATTTATCTGTCTGTGCGTATGTTTTATACAGGACCACAATGTAAACTACTCATTTGTACTAATTGCGCTATCCTGTCTAAATAATGTTTCATTATTTATAATAACAGTACTAAAACATTGTGTGAGCAGTAAGTTCATTTTTGTATCAAAGAGGGGCGGGTCCAGAGTTTTGAAAGGGGGGTGGGGTGGGGGTTCTACTATCAATTGTAGTTTCTAAGGGAGGTGGGTGATGGTTCACCTTCTAAATGTCCCTTTGACCACCCCCCCCCCTCCCCCTTCTGGATCCGCCACTGTCAAACAAAAGGTACTGGGTATTGTCACAAAGTATATGCATGTCAAATGTAAGGTTTAGTAAGCATGGGTCATGTAAAAACGCTTGTGACAGTTGGTGGAACTTTGTCACGAAATCGGAGGCAATAAAGTTACACTTTTCAAGGAAAGTGAGTTTACAGCTATGTTTTAGAGTAACTTGTTAACCTGTTCTTGCATTCACAGGCATCAAGAACTTGATGTTGCTGGTCATGTTCCAACTACCTTAGACATTCAAGAATGAAAGACACTGCAGCATATATATACTTTCCTAATCTTGGTTGAATGAGTATATCCTTAAACTGCAATAAAAAAGCCCACTGTGTTGTAATACTGTGACTAGTCTATGAATACCATGACAACTGTGTAGTATTACCATGACTACTGTGTAGTATTACCATGACTACTGTGTAGTATTACCACGACTACTGTGTAGTGTTACCATGACTACTGTGTAGTATTACCATGACTACTGTGTAGTATTACCACGACTACTGTGTAGAGTTACCATGACTACTGTGTAGTATTACCATGACTACTGTGTAGGAATATCATGACAACTGTGTAGTATTACCATGACTACTGTGTAGTATTACCATGACTACTGTGTAGGAATATCATGACAACTGTGTAGTGTTACCATGACTACTGTGTAGTGTTACCATGACTACAGTGTAGTGTTACCATGACAACTGCATACTAATACTAGAACTGTAGGTGATGTACTGAGAGACTGAATGAATGTTGATTTATGAAATATCAGAGTACAGGTAACACAAGTCTGACTACCTGAACAATGTTGAAATGAATTCAGCTTTTCATCAAATAAAGTACATGCTATTAGTCATTTAATATTTGTGTATGTATGCCAGTCCTTAAATTGTATGTTACTATTTTGAATAAACATGAAAAAATACTGTTGTCAAAATAAATCTGGAAAAATCATCATTAAACTTACACAATCAGCACTGTGTCACCCCAGACATCTACTCGACATCATTAAACTTACACAACACTGTGTCACCCCAGACATCTACTCGACATCATTAAACTTACACAATCAACACTGAATCACCCCAGACATCTACTCGACATCATTAAACTTACACAATCAGCACTGTGTCACCCCAGACATCTACTCGACATCATTAAACTTACACAACACTGTGTCACCCCAGACATCTACTCGACATCATTAAACTTACACAATCAACACTGTGTCACTCCAGACATCTACTCGACATCATTAAACTTACACAATCAACACTGTGTCACTCCAGACATCTACTCGACATCATTAAACTTACACAATCAACACTGTGTCACCCCAGACATCTACTCGACATCATTAAACTTACACAACACTGTGTCACCCCAGACATCTACTCGACATCATTAAACTTACACAATCAACACTGAATCATCCCAGACATCTACTCGACATCATTAAACTTACACAATCAACACTGTGTCACCCCACACATCTACTCAACATCATTAAACTTACACAATCAACACTGAATCACCCCAGACATCTACTCGACATCATTAAACTTACACAATCAACACTGAATCACCCCAGACATCTACTCGACATCATTAAACTTACACAATCAACACTGAATCACCCCAGACATCTACTCGACATCATTAAACTTACACAATCAACACTGAATCATCCCAGACATCTACTCGACATCATTAAACTTACACAACACTGATTCATACCAGACATCTACTCGACATCATTAAACTTACACAATCAACACTGTGTCACTCCAGACATCTACTCGACATCATTAAACTTACACAATCAACACTGTGTCACTCCAGACATCTACTCGACATCATTAAACTTACACAATCAACACTGTGTCACTCCAGACATCTACTCGACATCATTAAACTTACACAACACTGTGTCACTCCAGACATCTACTCGACATCATTAAACTTACACAATCAACACTGAATCACCCCATACATCTACTCGACATCATTAAACTTACACAATCAACACTGAATCACCCCAGACATCTACTCGACATCATTAAACTTACACAATCAACACTGAATCACCCCAGACATCTACTCGACATCATTAAACTTACACAATCAACACTGTGTCACTCCAGACATCTACTCGACATCATTAAACTTACACAACACTGAATCACTCCAGACATCTACTCGACATCATTAAACTTACACAATCAACACTGTGTCACTCCAGATATCTACTCGACATCATTAAACTTACACAATCAACACTGTGTCACTCCAGACATCTACTCGACATCATTAAACTTACACAATCAACACTGTGTCACTCCAGACATCTACTCGACATCATTAAACTTACACAATCAACACTGTGTCACTCCAGACATCTACTCGACATCATTAAACTTACACAACACTGTGTCACTCCAGACATCTACTCGACATCATTAAACTTACACAATCAACACTGAATCACCCCATACATCTACTCGACATCATTAAACTTACACAATCAACACTGAATCACCCCAGACATTTACTCGACATCATTAAACTTACACAATCAACACTGTGTCACTCCAGACATCTACTCGACATCATTAAACTTACACAACACTGAATCACTCCAGACATTTACTCGACATCATTAAACTTACACAATCAACACTGTGTCACTCCAGACATCTACTCGACATCATTAAACTTACACAACACTGAATCACTCCAGACATCTACTCGACATCATTAAACTTACACAATCAACACTGTGTCACCCCAGACATCTACTCGACATCATTAAACTTACACAATCAACACTGTGTCACCCCACACATCTACTCGACATCATTAAACTTACACAATCAACACTGTGTCACCCCACACATCTACTCGACATCATTAAACTTACACAATCAACACTGTGTCACCCCACACATCTACTCGACACATCATCTAGCAGGCATCTTGTTAAATCCTGTTAGCGCAAACAATTTCAGTAAAAACACTATTCAATATTTTATTCAAATTTAATACAAGTTATGTAACATGTTGCTTTCACACAGAACATGGAAAACGAGTCCCGATCATTATAATCACCGATCGAACCATTTTGATTTGTTGGACTTGTTTAACATGTTCTGTTTGTACTTGTTCACCAACACATCAAAGTCGTCAACGCGTTCTGTTCTTCTCTTCTTGGTTTTCATAACCTTGACCTGAAATCAGAAGACACATTCTAGACACTCAAACTCAAACTAATGAAAAATGATAAATCGTATGAATAAAAAATTGTAATACGAAATGAAATTTCAAAATGTTTACATCAGAATTTGTCTGGAGTGAAAACTTCACCTGTGGACTAGAAACCTGTGTCTCCTCTGACTTCCGTTTGACGGCCCTCTGTTGGTTTTTCTTGGTAGCTGCTGTCGCTGGTCTGGGGTTGTGCCTGACCTTTGCTCCCCAGTGTGAGGGTAAGCCTTTAGGTAACTTCTTTCCATCCTCATTCACTTTAAGTTTTCCTATAAACTTATCCACTTGGGATTTCTGTTTCTTTTTGAATTCCTTTCCCTCTGTTGTTTTTTTAATGGAGTCCTTTTTCAGTGTTTCCCGGCGTCCCTGAAAACGAAAAGCAGAACGTGTAAAATTCAATTCATCATTTGCAAATTTTTATTTCAAATTTCTTTACATCGCATTGGGGCTTTACTAGAACTGCAAATAGAAGAATCTTCTTGCAGCTGGTATAATTATAGGTGTCCCAACTAAACCACTGCTTTTGGAGTTATGCACACAATTACTCACACACACAGAGTTCGGGCCCAAAACGGGCTTAGCCCCTGCGCTCACACACATACAAGTGTACATGCTCCATTTGTACTATGGTTGTTTCACCCTCGACTACATTGAAAGGAATAATAAAATAGCTGAACAATACTGAATATTACTGATAAACTCAATACTACATTGCAGTTCCTCTCTGTACCAGATCAACATTAGTTTACTCGAACCCCAAACCATGGTGGATCTTGTTTAACAAAGTTAATAACACACACATTTCTATAAAAGCAACATCATTTTGAACATTTCACACACAACAGATACATGTAAAGGCATGTGTCATAGATCCAAAGTTTTCTCTTAGAATTACCACTATGATATGGACATTAACTTCAAACTCACAACAATGGCAGTTTACCACCATTAAGGAGGTACTCTACATCGTCATAATGGCTGACTTACTTTTAAAACATGGATGAAAATATGAGTATAAGCAATATTTGTCTATTCATTTCAAGAATTCTCGCAGAGCCGAGTAGCTCAGTAAGTTAGCACGTCGACTCCTGAACTGTAGATCATGTGTTCGAGTCCAGCAGGGGTTTTAAATTTTTCTCAGATTGCTTTCAACTAAAACTGCATTTCTTGACTAAATAAAGTAAATTTGAAAGTTTTCAATTTCAAAATATTGTTGTACATATCGTCCACTTTTCATCCATATAAAATTTCTCTGGTGTAGCATACCTCCTTAAGTGACCCTAAATAAAAATTGTAGCCTTGTTGTGAAACACAGTAAATGTTCTGGGTTAGCTTAATCTGGATTTAGCTCCCCTATTTCTCCTACCTTCTGTCTCTCCATTCGTTTCTCCTTGGCTTGTAGAGCTGCTTTATTTTCCAGAGAAAACTCCACAATCAACCTCTGTTAAATTGAAAACAATATACACAATAACTACAGTCTTCTTTTCTTCAATAAATATAGTCAGTTTTTTTCTTTTAGTCAATTTTTTTTTGGTTACACCCACAAAATGAGTTGAATGACTGCATCAATGATACTTGTAAGACAAATGTAAATAAATTCTTTTTAAAGTCAACTGCAAGAACAAGTTTTTCTTAAAAAAGTTTACAAAAACCACAACATTCACCCCCACTCCGAAATACATGACATTGTAAATTTTTACACATGTATAATAAGGATATCGTGGCTTTCCTTAGTTCCCGTGGGGATCCAGGTTATAATAGGTCCTCAGTACCCCCCTTGCGTGTCATAAGAGGCAACTAAATGGGACGGCCCTTCTGATGAGACCACAAAAACCAAGGTCCCGTGTCCCAGCAGGTGTGGCACAATAAAGATCCCTCCCTGCTCAATGACCATAAGCGATGAGCATAGGCCTTAATTTTGCAGCCCTTCACCGGCAATGGTGATGTCTCCATATGGTTGAGAAATTTTCAAGAGAGATGTTAAACATATTCAATCAAAATTTTTGATGAAATTCAGAGAAGTTCAGGTTTTTTCCTCTGTTGGTATAGATTCCATATCTATCTGTGTAATACACATATAATGATACAGATGTCTTTCACAAATTTCTCCTCGCTTGGCAGCTTTAAAGTACCGTGTTAACAATTTGGAGGCTGTATTTGATTATAATGATCAGACAGGTGGACAGGAGTGCTGACTTATTTAACTTCATGATTACCTGCTGATCTGACCTTATGGCCAGACAATCTGAAACAACTGACTACTGCAACGACTGACTACTGACACAATTGCTTACTTTCTTCTCCCCAAATAAGTCCATGTTGTTATTGGTGTTTCTCAGGGCATTTAGTGCATGCTGATGACTCGTGAAATTAACGAAAGCATAACCACGAGACTTCCCAACCTTCTTGCTGTTCATTCTCTCGAAGTCACGCATGATTCGACACTGTCAAATGTAGAAATATTCAATATCAAATTAATGTTGTGATAAGCAGCATGACTCGGCCTAATTAAAGGTAAACACTTGGAGGAAAAACAACAAAATTGTGCAAAGTTTCTCATATCATGAAATAAAATCTCCATGAGAACTATACAACATAACCTTACTATAAATGAAGTAATAGTGAATTTCTTCAAGTTCATGAAATCTTTTAAGACATCCAGCAAATTTATCGATATATAGCATGCTAAAAACAAGAGGCCCATGGGCCATATCACTCACCTGAGTCACCTTGGTCGATATTTTTAACGATTTTCCCTACATATTCACATGTAAAACTTTTGATCTCCATTGAGGCCCCAACATATCCCTAGGGGGCATGATTTTTACAAACTTGAATCTGTACTATGTCAGGAAATTTTCATGTAAATATAAACTTTTCTGGACCAGTGGTTCTTGAGAACAATTTTTAAAAAGATATTTCCCCTATGAAAGGTGAAGATAACGAACAGTGATCAATCTCATAACTCCTATAAAGGTGAAGATAACGAACAGTGATCAATCTCATAACTCCTATAGAGGTGAAGATAACGAACAGTGATCAATCTCATAACTCCTATAAAGGTGAAGATAACGAACAGTGATCAATCTCATCACTCCTATAGAGGTGAAGATAACAAACAGTGATCAATCTCATAACTCCTATAGAACAGTGATCAATCTCATAACTCCTATAAAGGTGAAGATAACGAACAGTGATCAATATCATAACTCCTATAAAGATGAAGATAATGAACAGTGATCAATCTCATAACTCCTATAAAGGTGAAGATAACGAACAGTGATCAATCTCATAACTCCTATAAAGGTGAAGATAACGAACAGTGATCAATCTTATAACTCCTATAAAGGTGAAGATAACGAACAGTGATCAATCTCATAACTCTTATAAAGGTGAAGATAACGAACAGTGATCAATCTCATAACTCCTATAAAGGTGAAGATAACGAACAGTGATCAATCTCATCACTCCTATAAAGGTGAAGATAACGAACAGTGATCAATCTCATCACTCCTATAGAGGTGAAGATAACGAACAGTGATCAATCTCATAACTCCTATAAAGGTGAAGATAACAAACAGTGATCAATCTCATAACTCCTATGAAGGTGAAGATAACGAACAGTGATCAATCTCATAACTCCTATAAAGGTGAAGATAACGAATAGTGAGCAATCTCATAACTCCTATAATGGTGAAGATAACGAACTGTGATCAATCTCATCCCTATGTATTTCTATGTAAAATTTTGATTCCCTATAGTGGCCCCACCCTATCCCCGGGGTCCATGGTTTTCACAAACTTGAATCTGAAATATATCAGGAAGCTTTCATCTAAATGTAAAGTTTTCTGGCTCAGTGGTTCTTGAGAAGAAGATTTTTAAAAATTTTGAAATTGGCCCAGTGGCTCTGGAGAAGAAGATGAAAATGTGAAAAGTTTACGATGACAACACCAACGACGATGGACAAATTTCGAACGGAAAAGCTCACCTGAGCCTTCTGCTCAGGTGTGCTAAAAATGTGCTTTCAATTGTCATGTGACACAATAAATACTTACTGACCTATTCAGAAAATAAACATAAATTTCAGAAATAATCTAACATCTTTTTAACATGATCGAATCCACCCTATGCTTGGAGAACTTGATTTAACTTGAATCTGCACTTTGTCAGAGAGCTGCCAAATACGGATGTCAAAAGATGGCTAGACTAGGATTATATCACAAAATACATAAATACAATATATAAAGGTACAATGGAGGAATTCACTCTCTTGAGACTTTAGTTAAGGTGGCTCACTACAATTTGAAAGAGTGTATTGAATCAGCATGATATGATTTAATCATGAAAAATATGACATGCAATAAGTACATGTGTCAAAAAGGCAAAAGATAATTATGCAATTTTGGAGGAAAAACCCCCCCATGATTTTCAAAACATCATCTATTGAATAAATAACACAAAAGACGAATTTGAACTCCGAATCTGCATGTCAATAACCCAATACCGTATCCATTGGGCTACATAGATTAGATAGACAAACAAATCGATCAACACAAGTAATTTATATAGAATAGACAAACAAATCAATAAACACAAGTAATTTCACAGAACATAAGAATCGCCATCTTGTGACGCAGTGTCTTAGAATGTACATCAGTCTTGATGTAGTGAGCTACCTTAAATAGATTATTAACAGAATGTACATCAGTCTTGATGTAGTGAGCTACCTTAAATAGATTATTAAATGGTTTAGAGACGTACCTCCGTAACCACAGCTGCCTTGCTGTCTGCTGCCTTCAGGAACACGGCCCGGAGCTGCTTGTCTGTGACTTGTGTGGGGATGTTGTGAACACTCAGTCTGGTGGACGACACGAAGATGTCAGGGTTCTTTAACTTTGCACGCTTTACATTCTCTAGCTGAAAAAGATCCTCCAATCACAATCTCCTTCCTTTTGTTGTCATTTGTATAATTATTCTAAGAAATCTCTTCATAATGTGTCCAGCATTGTAGCCCTATGCCATTTTTTTATTCTGACGTTTTCGGGGGAAAAAGTCGGAGAGGGTTACATTACTGCAACTACAAGAAAGCCAATCACATCAGCAAATGTAAAAAGTACTGCAGACAGCCCTTTATAAAGTACTCTTTCATTATTTTAACGAGCCTGTTTTTATTGATTCTGTGATGAGTGTGTTTTTATTGTCACTTCACACTGATTTCAGCTAATCTGGATAACTTTACATATCTAAGCTAACTTAATTCATTCTAATCTTGTTATGCTAATCTGGATTAACTTAACCTGCAGTGCATTCACATTGCAATTTTAAAGTGGTTTAATTTCATCCATTACGACTCAAAGTGGTGAACTTGAATATAATTGACTGTATATAAATAATTCACAAAAATAAACTGAAGACCAAAAAATTGTTCAAAATAATGAAAATTTATGTATATCCTTGTTATATACATGTTATCTGTACACAAATTTTACATAAAATAAAACATTCAGCCTTAAAGGGACTGATTCACGATTTCCCCCCAAATTTATTTTCGTGGATCGTTGAGATTTTAAAATTTTCTTGGATTGTTGAGATTTTTTAATTTTTCGTGGATTGTTGAGATTTTTTAATTTTCGTGGATTGTTGAGATTTTAAAATTTTTGTGGATATTGTTGAGATTTTTAAATTTTCGTGGATTGTTGAGATTTTTAAATTTTTGTGGATATTGTTGAGATTTTTTAATTTTCGTAGATTGTTGAGATTTTTTAATTTTCGTGGATTGTTGAGATTTTTTAATTTTTGTGGATATTGTTGAGATTTTTTAAATTTTAGTGGATAGTAATCCACTTCAATCCCCCAGTTACATGTAACTCAACCCTCTTCAGAAGTGGGTCACCGAGGTGAATTAATCCAGTGTTAACATAGACCTGTCATTACACGAGCTAACCGTGATTATCTGTGAACAGACCCCCCCCCTGTCATTACACAAGCTAACTGTGATTATCTATGAACAGACCCCCCCCCCCCCCCCCCCCCCCGTCATTACATGAGCTAACCGTGATTATCTATGAACAGACCCCCCCCCCCTCTCATTACACGAGCTAACCGTGATTATCTATGAACAGAATTAATCCAGTGTTAACATAGACCTGTCATTACACGAGCTAACCGTGATTATCTGTGAACAGACCCCCCCCCCGTCATTACACGAGCTAACCGTGATTATCTATGAACAGACACCCCCCCCCGTCATTACACAAGCTAACTGTGATTATCTATGAACAGACACCCCCCCCCCCCCCGTCATTACACGAGCTAACCGTGATTATCTATGAACAGACACCCCCCCCCCCCCGTCATTACATGAGCTAACCGTGATTATCTATGAACAGACCCCCCCCCCCCCTCTCATTACACGAGCTAACCGTGATTATCTATGAACAGAATTAATCCAGTGTTAACATAGACCTGTCATTACACGAGCTAACCGTGATTATCTGTGAACAGACCCCCCCCCCGTCATTACACGAGCTAACCGTGATTATCTATGAACAGACACCCCCCCCCGTCATTACACAAGCTAACTGTGATTATCTATGAACAGACACCCCCCCCCCCCCCCCCCCCCCCCCGTCATTACACGAGCTAACCGTGATTATCTATGAACAGACACCCCCCCCCCCCCCCCCCCGTCATTACATGAGCTAACCATAATTATCTATGAACAGACCCCTCCCCCCCCCCCCCCCCCCTGTCATTACACGAGCTAACCATGATTATCTATGAACAGACCCCCCCCCCCCCCCCTGTCATTACACGAGCTAACCGTGATTATCTGTGAACACCCCCCTCTTCTCATCATTCCATACCTTTGTCCTCTTCAGTAGGTCCTCCTTGCTGAGTCCGATGGCTGCTTGAGTCCCTGGTCGAATCACTGAAGTACAAAACAATCATCTCAATGTGTTACTCAATGCAACGGCTACTAAAGCCCCAAAACAAATATATGTTGGTTTCCACTTTCACCTCCCAAATTTTTAAGGGTCGGTAGGTAGGTAGGGTTTTTTAAATTTTATTTAAAGGTCATAGGAGACGGTTTTTAACAATACGTTTTCTCTCCATAATTATCAACTTTGTTTCATAGAGCGCCGTTTTTTTAATTTATTTTCATAGGAGTTTTATACAAGTATCGTGTACAGCTATTTAGTTTAACAGGTGAATCTAATAAATATAAATGGCTTCAACATAACAATAAAATTTGCGACATTAGGGCCTATATGAAGAATAATTTACCATCACATTAGCCGCTATAAGGGCTCTCTCTTGCATATAATGGTTGGAACTGGAAGCCAGAGGAAGAACGAATTCTTCGTCTGGACCAGTTATTGAAGGAACTGTCGAAAAATCCGAATGTCCTGATTGTTTTTGTAGGCCATGCGTTATGGACGAGTCACACAGACAACTTTAGGTAGCCAAAGAATTTCTGGTGTGCAGTCCAGAAAAACTAATTCAAACAGAATAAAACTTTCTAAACAATTTTGGAATATGTTGAGTCATCGTGGGGTGTGGGACGATGATCGGTTCATAAGTTGTACATAGCAGAAAATCTGCACAGTATGCAGGAACTCCCGTCGGAAACTGTATGTTTGGCTGTCATACATCGTCGGACACAGGATATCCAACGAAGGCAGTCAAATGGATACAAGAAAACGTAGAAAAAAGAATAATCTGTCTAATTTATCAATGGTTCACGTTCTCATTTATACAAAATAAATTTATCGAGCTTTAATTCTTACATGTTGATTCATTCAACCGACCGGTTGTTCAAAATCCTCGGCCTTTAACGTTACATATTGTTTAAACTTTTTACCCTAATAAGGAAACCAACGTGCAAATTAGTGCTTCATTTAATGAAAAAACATCATCCCCCAACTCTTGCATGAAAATTGTAAAAATTGGTTTATTTCACCTGATATAAAAACTTGTAATTTCAATATGCTCCACCATTTGCTTTGACCATTCTTCTTCAAACAGAAAAGAGAGGGGGGGTCTGATAATGCAACTTCCAACATATAAAGTTAGACCTATTCACCTTCAATTTATTTACTTATGTATTCAGAGAGAAAAATTCTGATCAGAAAAGCTTCATATAACTATTTCATAGTCAATTTCATTTCTAAACAAATCAGATCATGTTTATACTAAATTATGAATATCTGTACTATAGTGTACATGTAGTCTACCGTCATTATATAGATCTAGGCCTACAGTACAGTCAATGTTTTGCACGATTTTCTCGTCTTCGCCGTGCTTGCCGTTGGTTTGTAGCCTAGTCGAAAATAGTTAGAACTGCATCTGGTCGAAGATTTAATTTCATAAACCCATTAGTTTTTGCTAAAGTAGAGTGAATACAATAACGAAACTGATCCTCAACAACCCCCGTAATCGCGTAAAATGATTGTCGAACAACTTCGAGTTCTGTGTTCTCGGTGTAGATTTCACACCCAAGTCTTTCTGAACGTTGGATCATTTAGACAAAAGTATATAGAAATACCTGACTTGCTAAATTACAGTTGAATGTAAGCACATTGAACATTTTGACGGCTAAAACCCGCAGTTGTTAGTATAAACAAATACACATTTGCGTCAGGCTGGTCTCTTTTAACGTCATCAAGCAAGGGAGATAAGTCATCTTACTATTTTGATACTTCACACCACGGCAACATTTGACGGTCTGTAGCGCCTGTTACCTTACGATTTTTTCTTAATGACTTCTTTATATATGTTAAGCAGTTAAAGAAGAACACATTTTCGTGCAAAACAATTTTTTTTTGAAAATCGTCTCCTATGACCTTTAAGGAGTTGAATTATTTTTTAATAATTTAGAATTCTACCATGCATAGGATATAGTGATTATTTAGTAAATCAAATAAATCTGATGAATCAAAATATTTCTTCCACTGTACTGTAAACAAAAACTGTTTCTGTGTTTTGGAATCTGTCTTACACTAAAACTGAATTTACAGTATCCTCCCAAGGGTTGACCTTAACAGTGGTCCGATTATCAGGGGCAAGTGAAATACCCCCCCCCCCCCCCCTTCCTGGTCACTTACTTCCTTCTCTAACAAGATGGAGGTTTCTCTTGTCCTCTTTGACCTTTGCCTTTTGTTTTGACAAATCCTGTGCCTTTTCCCTTTCCAGCGCCACAACAACATTCAGCCGTCGACCATCCACAACAATTCCTTCCTGTTTGTAAACAACATTCAGTATTTAAGATAGCTCACTACACGGAAGCTTATACTCTTTATGACACTATGTCACAAGATGGCGATCTAAATGTTTTGTGAAATTATTTGTATCGATCGATTTGTGTTTGTCTATCATCGTAGCTCAGTGGTTAAAGCATTGGGCTGGTGAACCGCAGATCTCGAGTTCAAATCCGCCAGAGTCTTGTGTTCATATGTGTTGAAATAATTTTTTTGAAAATCATGTTTTTATCCAAATTTGCATATTTTCTGCCTTTTTGGCATATATACTTATTACATATCATCATATCTTTATGATTAAATCAATTCGTACTGATTTGAGAAACTATTTCTGGGTGTAGTAAACCACCTTAAGAGAAACAAATGCCTTTAGAACAATATGATCCAAATATTCTTCTGGAAGGGTTAATATTCCATGGGTGAGCATTCGGCAAACTACATTTTGACCTGAAAATGTACAGGACACTGTCAAAAGGGCCAATCAATTCCTATTCTAATGAGGGTCAGTTAACCCCACATCTAATGAGGGTCACTTAACCCCAGATCTAATGAGAGTCACTTAACACCATATCTAATGAGGGTCAGTTAACCCTAGATCTAATGAGGGTCAGTTAACCCTAGATCTAATGAGGGTCACTTAACCCCAGATCTAATGAGGGTCAGTTAACCCTAGATCTAATGAGGGTCAGTTAAAGGACACATCGCATGTTTTTAAACTTTTTAATTTTTTTAGCAAAATTAATTCATTTCATGTCTAAAACTACTTTACATGTGTTTTAAAGGAAACAGTTTGCGTAGTTTTCGAGTTTGAAAGCGATGAAATTCAAATCTTGCGATATGCATATTTTCTTCGATATTTTACGCGCCATTATCTGTGACGTCATATGCGACCTCGAGCGAGAAGATTTGAAAACAGTTGTTAGCCATTTCATTAACAGATTAGATTTAATTGATAAACAATTATCACATTAACGGCTTGTAAATAACACTGCATTAGGGTGTTTTGTGCCGTTTAAGGGTGTACTTGCTGTCAGTAGAGAGGCTTTGGACTGTGTTTTTTTTCAATTTTCGAAGGAAGGTATGAGGGACAAGACGTGGATATTTTTTGTCGGCACAACGACTTTGCCATAAAAAACCCAGTAGAATTTGTCCCTATACTTTTTTAAACAAGCACTTGGACAAAGACGTAGATAAACTGCAAGAAAATGGTTCTATCGAAGCTACCCACTGTTACATATAGGCCTACGGCTTTTGCTTTCCGTTCTGCTCTCAAATTCAATACACACTCGCACCAACTGACCTTCATCTTGTAACACCATATAGGCAGAACTTCGCTAGCAGTGTCTACCAACTGGTAGTTTTAAAAAAGAAATTTGAAGATAAAAGATACTTGAACTTTCAATTATAAATAATAAAATATGATATTTCCCAACTTTGAATTTAATTATAATGCTTTCATTTTTTTTTAAGGAACATGTACGTGTTTACAACAATGTACAGCACGCCGTGCTCCCACTTCCTAAGTAACAACGTGTAGATCTACAAAAAAATAATGATTAATAAAATTCCTTGAATAAAATAATCTAAAAGTATTGAGATTTTCACCATAAGTTTGATAATTTTTATTAATTTTTTCTCTCTCGAAATGCACCTGTGACAGTAGGCCTAGTTGTCAATGATACATAATCATATCATAATTTAGATCTAACTTCTCCAAAATAAATTTAATAATAATTGTACTGTTTATTTTCAAAAAGCAACAACGCTAATTACAGTTCTTTACAGAAATGACATTACCATATTGTGTTTAGACAGTGATCATGATCCCATGTAAACATTATTTACTCGCAGATTTCATACTCGCTTTCCTCGCTACATTTGGGCCGCTATTTGTATGCACTGGTGGCTAAAAGATATAAGACTCGGGAAATTTGTTAACATCGAAATAAATGTTATCCCTGGTAAATTTATTAGGCCCCTAAAACCCGAGTTTTTAAAAATATCTAACACTACTTTTACAACAAGTTGATCGACGAAGGTCGCATATGACGTCACTGTACCACGTGACTACCTATCTAATTAACTAGGCTTTTTGAAATCGGGGCTTAGATTTAAGTCCGTATTGTGGCTAATTATCGCAATACTTCAGCGAACGAACTATTACAATTTATTTCTATAAGCATAAGGAAGACAAAATGCATATAATTTTGTATACTTTGAAAACACGATATGTGTCCTTTAACCCCAGATCTAATGAGGGTCAGTTAACCCCAGATCTAATGAGGGTCAGTTAACCCCAGATCTAATGAGGGTCACTTAACCCCAGATCTAATGAGAGTCACTTAACCCCATATCTAATGAGAGTCACTTAACCCCATATCTAATGAGGGTCAGTTAACCCTTGTTCTAAGTTGCCCCACTTCTTCCTCTGTTTTAAGGATATAAAGGTTGTTACTTCTCCATTAAGAATTCACTTTCATTATTCACAACTTCTTCCAAGGAACTGGGCAGCATTCAAAGTTAAAATGTAAGCCCTTGTACTTCTAAGGGAATGAACATGTTTATCCAAAACATGCACATACATGTATATGTAACATACCAACATAGATGTTTATTGTCAAGACCATATTGTTTCTACTTTATCCACAGAGCAGGCACGCAGAAATCAGTGACACATACATGTATATTGTGTAGATATATAACAATTATATATCTATATAGTCACAGTAAATGTATACCCTCCCCCCCCCCCCTTCCCCGTATCTATACACAGTAAATGTATACAGGGCTTGAAATTAGCGAGAGGGGATTTACAAACCGTGATCGTATCGTATCCATTTTAAGCCGCGATGCACCATTAGCTTTTCTTAAACTTGCACTCAAAATCATACAAACGCTTACATGAACGACTGATTTCAACAACCGTTTCTATCCGGATTTTTCTTTTATGATTTTTAAGAAACTTGGCGTCAAACAAATGCTTTAGAGGTCGGACATCGCATTATAATGAAAAATATAGACCTGTTCACTTATAGGGGTGATTAAATTGACTTGGTAAAACATAGACTCCGATTTCTTGTTAGATAAATGAATAACAAAAACCTCATACTTGGAATTCAAGACTTCCGGTAGTTAATTTAATCAGAATTTTCTATCTATATTCATATTGAGGTCGGGTTGTAGTCATGGCACGAGTGCACTGCTCACCGTGTAGGCGATTACCAAACAAAATCATGGGGCTCGTGATCGTGCTGCTTATAAACCGTGAGTCTGGGATTCGCTTTGAAAAATTACTCGTGACAACCCTGACGTGGCATGAAATTGGAAGACATTGGATCTATACCTGCGGTATATTAGAGGTGTGATGGTCAAGAGATCTAAACATTGCATCATATGACTTACGTAAATTAGTGTTTTGTCCAAACGATGCCTGTAGACCCACTAGGCTCACTAATGGTGGGGAAAATCATTGATTAAAAAAAAACAACATGAAAATAGAGCACCGCTTTATTATTTTCATTTTAGCCTGTGGATTTTTTACCCACAGGCAAAAATTAGCTTGTGGAAGAAAAAGTTAATTTCGAACCCTGGTATACCCCCCCCCCCCCCATATCTATACACAGTAAATGTATCCCCCCCCCCCTGTATCTATACACAGTAAATGTATACCCCCCTGTATTTTATCCCCCCTCCCCTGTATTTTATCCCCCCTCCCCAGTATTTTATAACCCCTTCCCTGTATTTTATAACCCTTCTCCTGTATTTTATAACCCTTCCCCTGTATTTTATAACCCCTCCCCTGTATTTTATAACCCCCTCCCCTGTATTTTATAACCCCTCCCCTGTATTTTATAACCCCTCCCCCTCACCTCCTCATCCTCTGCTGCTGCTCGGAATTTTTCTGCATCTCTCTGTGTTTTAAACTGTACAAAAGCTGTGCCTGAAATGAAATATGATGTCATGAAGGCAGGGTTAGACACAACGGCTCGTCAGACTGACCGAGTCTACTAGATGATAGTTGGGTAAAATTTCAGTATACTAGTCGGAATGGTTGTGTTGAAAAAACATAAACAAGAAACTTTATTTCAAACCACAAGATATTTTATTCCTCACTACAAAATAACTGTTAAAACTCTGAGAACAATTCTACACCGTGTGATGACAATCTCAATTCTTAGTGGTAAAATAAGTCGCGGTCGGAAGTCATGTTTTACGACATCTACTCATTGTAAATTAAAAATGTGAATGTGTGTATAAAGTTTTGTTTCAGATAAACAAAATTTAATATAATTTGAATTAATTTTAATCCAAGTACATTTTTATTTGAATGAAATGTACAGGTACATGTTGTCAATAGCTACAGGGAACTAGATCCCTTTTGGGGCTTTTGTAACCCCCAAAAACACAGTAGTATGAACATAAATGAAATAAAATTTGATGAATTATTTAATTAAACATACAACAGAGTATTTCTGAATTCCTGTCAGCTAAAACGTTCATGAAATTAGCAAATTTCACATGATAATCTAAAATTCAGGTCTTTCAGTAGCCATCATTACCTTTGGGCTGGCCTGTTTTAAAATTCAGGTCTTTCAGTAGCCATCATTACCTTTGGGCTGGCCTGTTTTAAAATTCATGTCTTTCAGTAGCCATCATTACCTTTGGGCTGGCCTGTTTTAAAATTCATCACAAGCTTGACATAGTTAATTTTTCCATACTCCGAGAACACCTCTTCTAAATTCTCCTCATCTGCTTCGAACGGAACATTTCTGTAATCAACAATAAACGGTTCAGATTCTAATGTCCTTCACAATATATATCTACTGTCCTTCACATTACATATTTACTGTCCTTCACATTACATATCTACAGTCCTTCACATCACATATTTACTGTCCTTCACATTACATATCTACTGTCCTTCACATTACATATCTACTGTCCTTCACATCACACATCTACTGTCATTACATATCTACTGTCCTTCACATTACATATCTATTGTCCTTCACATTATATATC
>NC_079166.1:2599923-2604923 GCF_947568905.1 Ostrea edulis
TAATGCCTACTTTTGAAACAACCTCATAGAAAATAAAAGTCGACGACCATGTTTTTCCATTGATTTTAATTCATTAATGCATATTTTATCGCATATCAAAACTTGAATTAAATCTATATGGTAGAAATAAATTTAATAGGTCTGTCGTCCTTAATTAGTAGATAAGCAATAAAAGTAATTTTAAAAATGGCAGTTATTTCCCTAGGGCTAGCTAGTAGGTCTTTGGCAGGGCTGACAACTTTTTCAAGCAGTTAGTCCTGCATGTCTAGCTAATTTTACAGCAATGACGAGACATCGGCTTGCGGAATTTACCCATAAAAGCTTCAAAAGTTCTGTGAACATAAAGGTCACTATTCATGGTGCCCAGCACACTTATCAGTAAGTGCCAAATATCAAAAACCTACTGTAAAACTCTTGAAGTCTTCAAATATCTTGAATGCCTCTTCCTTCATTTTGTTTACATTAAATGCACCATGTAACTTGTTCTTTGTTTATTTATTTACCCAAAGTACAAAATAAAAAATAGCAACTCCTCAACCACATGATTAAGTTCTCTGTAAAGGTGCTGACTTTTGAAACTTTGACAACGAAAACAAGTACTTCTATTGTGCTGTCAGCAGGAAGTCAGCACTGTCTGTATCACTCACGTTTTTATGACATATTTCAACGCCCTCATAAATATGATCGGTAATATATTGTTCAGCATCTCTCTCTCGAGAATTTTTCACTCATATGGAGACATCACCATTGCTGGTGAAGGGCTTCAAAATTTAGGCGTATGCTTGGTGCTAACAGCCTTTGAGTAGGGAGGGGTTTTTATCGTGCCACACCTGCGATGACACGGGACTTTGGTTTTTGCAGTCTCATCCGAAGGACTGCCCCATTTAGTTACCTCTTACGACAAGGGGTACTAAGGACCTATTCTAACCTGATAAATACTAGGAATCAGACTTAACTGTCAATCATTTCTTATCCTCTTTATCAGCTGATTACGCCATGACAGTGGAGCGTCTGGAGCTTACCTGCTTCCGATTCTTCATTACTGTTGTCATCTTCCTCCATCTTTCTTTTCTGCCTGGTGTTGCTACCCTCAGCTTTGACTCCCACACTTCCCTGTTTATCTCCCTTGTCTGTTTTCATTTCTCGTCTGCTGGAAGCTTCTTTTTCTTGCAAATTATTCATTTTTGCTTCAAACTTATCCTTTGGAATGGCCCAATCCACTGCTACTGGGCGATCTAGAAATAAACAAGAGAAGTTCCTATAACCAGATTAGGTTTCCAAACCTGAGGTAAGCATGACAACTGAAGAAAATATCACACCTGAACCTGAAAGTACACCTTCATTTTTCAGTGACTCAAATTTACTGAAGTGCTCAAACTTCATCATAGCCAATGGTTTGAGAAAGAAAGTGCAGATCAGTCAGTATTTCAAAACTGTCTCTGATTAGCAACATCTTTGATTACCTATACTGGCCTTGTTTGCAGTTTAAAATTGGTCTGAAGCCATACAGCTTGTGAATGCAAGATGTGAACTTTGACATGTTGAGCATAAAGTACGTCACATAACTTGTGGGGTGTAACATCATGTTCTATACCAACACACATGTAGAGCATTACAAGCATGGGATATGAATTGGGAGTTGAGATCAAAATGTTTGGCATATCATCAATTCTATTTTTTAATTGTTTATGTTGTAATAAAGGGTCAGGAATGACTAAATTTACATCGAAAGCTCATCTGGGGTATTTGATACGTTTTTATTCAGACCAATACAGAACAAGCTATGGCGCCGAGTTTGTAAGTATGATATACAGGACGACGGCCCTATCCACAGAGAGATTTAAATGAGATCAGGGGAAGCTATGGTGCCGAGTTTGTAAGTATGATATACAGAATCAAGACTTACTCAGAATAAATTTGGAATTCATTTCCTTCATCGCTGTGGAAGCGTCTCCTACTTCCAGGAACTGGACAATTCCAAACCCCTGATGTTTTCCATCTAAAAAAGTCAACAACTGAAGTAGCAATTTATAAAATGTGGAAAAATATCATCAGCTATTATTATTTCTCTTATAAGCTGTGAAACGCAAATCACAAAAAAAGTGTCATTTAACAACAAGAATTACCCACTTTTTAATTTGGGAATTTGTACTTCTGTAACTTCTCCAAACTTTTCAAACGTCTCTCGTAATTTCTCCTCTGAACACTGTAAGAACATGAT
This sequence comes from Ostrea edulis, assembly GCF_947568905.1. NCBI lineage: Eukaryota > Metazoa > Mollusca > Bivalvia > Ostreida > Ostreidae > Ostrea > Ostrea edulis. The sequence goes on from NC_079166.1 coordinate 2,602,145, forward strand.
AAAGCATTTCATTTAGAAAACTATAAATATGTCCATGGGACATGAATCCCCTGCCCAACATGACATGAATAAGGCGAAGGACAGAAGACGGCCATGACAAACACTATATGCCCCACCATGAATATAAAAATCTCTTGAGCAGAACTTTACATATACATCATATTTATAGGAGAGCAACATCCATCACAATGGTCTTCATGTGTAAAAAATTTATTTTCCAATGTTGAAAACTGAACAATGTATAAATTCATGCCATAGATACTTCAAGCTTTTGTTTTTGCAGTTTGAACCTGCTTAATTATTTTTCCCACTACGATTTTAAATATATGTGTTCCTCATTGTATACATATGGTATCCGAGCCTCTAAGGACAATTCATCTGTAACAATATTCTCTAGTCAGTGGCACAGATTTCCATGTGAATTTTACAGTATATTATTTATGAATAAATGCATAAGTCTTCAGTTACCCATACATGGTGTTGTGATTTTTATATGAGGTTGTAAATATTAAAAGTTTGTTTGAGACTGGTTCAATTAGAACATAGCTGTAGTCTCCCAATCAATACTGTTGCATAAATAATTATCTATATTGTTTCAAGTTGCATGTAATTCTTACTTAACAAGTAACAGTAAAAACAAAACATATTGCAAATTACACCAATCAAATTCACTGTGGTTTAAAACAAATAAATCCTAAACCTAATACTACGCTGAATTTGATTGGACAATGGTGCCAAGGGAAGACAAATAACCTACATTGAATGAATATCAACTGACCAAAAACAATACCGAAGTTTCTCAGAATCTCCATCATATCTAACACATGTACATGCAAAATAAACCTACTAACAGATTTTAATGGGTAACTGATGAAAGGTCATCATAATCAATGCACTGCAATGGCAATAGTAGATCTTATCTGCATTCACGAGATACAAAATATGGTTCAGTAGAAAATATTATAACAGATATGCCCCTGATTAGTGATGTATCGATTGTCGCCGACTTTCGATTGTCGGTCACTATAATTGAAACGATGTGAATAATCGATTGTCATTTTGAAAATGTGCCCCGGATACCTTAAATGAAAGGTTCCTGACGATTAACCTCCCCTTCTTGACTGTTTTCTGTGGTTTACTGGGAATAGCTGGGGTTGTTTCTTTACTGAGCTGGCAAGCCTTCAGTGCACATCCTACAACAGATACAAGGGAGGATAAAAAGGCCGTTTTAAAATCTGGAGAAATTTTTACAGATCTCTCTCTCTCTCTTTCTGTCCTAGATAGTGTATATACATATTGCTACGAACTCTGATTTCAATAGGTATATATGGTTAGTATGTAATATTGAACTGTATGCGAAAAACTAGGACAATCTGGAGAACCTCTAAACATATGATACTAAAATAAAACATTTACCAAATTTTTGTTTATAGTAATAAAGCTATGCTGTTTCCAAGTATTCTATTTCTGGATATAAGTACTGATCTTTTAATTTAACTTAAAAACCTACACATCGCAAAATATAAATATGTGTCAAAGCATTTTATCTCTTGATATAAGTATTGACCTTTCAATCTGACATTAAAATCCCCTGTACATATCATAAAATACATACATGTGTATATATATTAATGTTTAGCTTATTCATATTGGAGGGAATAACAATGGAAGTATGGGGTGATTTCTACAATCGATTTTGCTTTATGAAAGGTGAAGATAACACGAAAAGTGATCAATCTCATAACTCCAATAAGCAATACTTAATAGAGAGTTGGGCAATCACGGACCCCTGGATACACCAGAGGTGGGATCAGGTGCCCTGGAGGAGTAAGCATCCCTTGTCGACCGTTCACACCCGCCATGAGCCCTATATCTTGATCAGGTGAAAGGAGTTATCTGTAGTCAAAATCAGCATGCCAAGAACAGTCTAATAATTGGTATTAAACACATTAGACAACATTTGACCCAATGATAGGTTGTATTGGCAAACCAGATCGTTATAATGACCATAGAATTTGCAAAATGCTGACTTTAAACGAAACTGTTGAAACCCTTGCACCATAAACTTGTTTGTCAGTAGCCTGCTTCCATTCAAAAACTGAAGAGAGATATAAACACCATATGCAGGCGACAATGGAATATTGCTACATAAATGTGGGAAGTTGATGATGGAGAAGCTGAAATCATCCCATTTGTCATATATCCCCCCCCCCCCCCATAATAGTAATATATAACAAGAGGCCCATGGGACACATCGCTCACCTGAGTCACCTTGGTCCATATCAGAAGATTTTCCATATCTATTTGCATGTAAAACCGTAGTCCCTATTATAGCCCCAAACCTACCCCTGGAGGCCATGGTTTTTGCAAACTTGAATCTACACTATGTCAGAAAGCTTTCATGTAAATATGAACTTCTTTGGCCCAATGGTTCTTGAGAAGAAGATTTTTAAAGATTTTCCCTATATATTTGTATGTAAAACTTTGATCCCCTATTGTGGCCCCATCCTACTCCAGGGGGGCATGATTTCAAAAAACCTGAATCTGCACTATATCAGAAAGCTTTCATATAAATCTCAGCTTTTCTGGCTTAGTGGTTCTGGGAAGAAGATTTTTAAAGATTTTTCCTATATATTTGTATGTAAAACTTTGACCCCCTATTGTGGCCCCATTCGACCCCCGGGGGGCCATGATCTTAGCAATTTATAATCTGCACTATATCAGGAAGCTTTCATATAAATCTCAGCTTTTCTGGCTCAGTGGTTCTTGAGAAGTTGAT